>NC_088422.1:12830002-13130002 GCF_034236695.1 Oncorhynchus nerka | reverse complement strand
TACAAACTGTAGCTTTAAGATATCATAATTTGTCCAAATTAAAAACCGTATTTACCATGGCTAGCGTTACCAGGTAAAACACTTTGTATGGAGTGTTTAAGCTGTTTGTTTATCTAGCATCATTTAGATTGCTTATAATAAATTTAGTCAATTTAACCAGTTAGTTTTTCTCATATGTGACTCACCACCTGGATTCGGTCTTATGTAGCAACATTTGAATTTCTGTTTTTTTTACAGTGGAGAAAAGTAGAGACTCAGAGCTACAAGATGGTATACCATACATTGCATTTGAGGAAACAATAGAAAGTAAATCTGCTTTTAAAGTTGATCAACTTGTAAACTCACTTTTGAGAAAACCGTCTTTCAATGTTTTAGTGGAAGTAGTGGAGAGCGCCTCTTTGTCTACACCCATTCAGCATTGTTCACACCCTCTTAAGCCTAAGCTCCACCCATCTCTTTAATGTTTGATTCGTGCGTTCTGTAATAATTTGCCAGCTACTTCCAGACATATAAGAGAGAGAGAGAGAGAGAGAGAACAGCTCACTGAACATTACTCACCCCTAGCAGAGCTGGTAAGGCTATTATGTTATCCAGAGCGTTGCTGACTGCAAATCAAATCAAATTTTATTTGTCACATGCGAATACAACAGGTGAGACAACAGGTGAGACCTTACAGTGAAATGCTTACTTACAAGCCATTAACCAACAATGCAGTTTTAAGAAAATCCCTAAAAAAGTAAGAGATAAGAATAACAAATAATTAAAGAGCAGCAGTAAATAACAATAGTGGGGCTATATACAGAGGGTACCGGTACAGAGTCAGTATGTCAATGTGCGGGGGCACCGGTGTCGAGGTAATTGAGGTAATTATGTAATTAGGTACAGTTATTAAAGTGGCTCTGCATAGATAATAACAGAGAGTAGCGGCAGTCTCTTTTTCCATTTTTAAATTAAATATACCTTCCGGCAACCCGCCTCACCCAATGTGATACGGATCTGCTATTTTTAGACCATATAGCCAGAACCTCCATCAGAGGCTAGCCATCAGAAGCTAACCAGCTAATTAGCTACTAGCTTTAGCACGGCCTTTACCTTTAGCACAGACACCATCCACTTTTAGCCTTGGTAATGCTCGCCAGTCTGCCAGTCTGCCCAGCGCGATATCAACCCTGAGCATACCCTGACTGTTTTCTCCACTACAATACCGGATTCCTGCCGTAAGCCCTGGACCATTACTCCTGATCATTGCAGCTAGCTAGCTGCTACCGAGTGGCCCAGCCCCGAAGCTAGCCTTGAGCCAGGCCCATCTCCCGGCCTGCTGAGTGCATCCGATGTTCACTCGGTTACACTCTTCACTAACACGACTAGAATCCACTACATCACCGGATTCTTGCCGTAAGTTCTGGACCTTTGCATCGGATCATCGCAGCTAGCTAGCTGTTACCGAGTGGCTATAGTGGCTAACGCCCTTGTCCCGAAGCTAGCACCAGTTAACCTCGAGCCAGGCGCATTTCGCGGCTAGCAAACGAAGTTACTCCAGCTACAATGCCTCTTTTGCCAGCTGGCCTGGACCCGTTGTCGACACGGAGCCTTGCCGATCCATCACGACTGGTCTACCGATGTAATTCCATCCATTGTGCCCTCAACCGACCTTTGCCGGACGTTGGTGAAGATGCTTCTTTAGCCCCGGCCTGCTAACTTTTTTGAACGCTGCGTCTTCCGCTTGCTAGCGTAGTAACGACTACCCAGCGGCTTCCCTGTTTCATCTATTGCTGTTCACTGGACCCTATAATCACTTGATGCCTGCTGGACTGATTAATCACAGTACTCCATTTAAAAAAAATTATGTTTATCTGTCGGCCCCAGCCTCAAACTCAGGCCCTGTGTGAAGTTAACTGACCCTCTCTGCCCATTCATCACCATTTTACCTGATGTGTTGTCTTAGCTGATTAGCTGTTGTTGCCTTACTTGTTGTTGTCTTAGCTAGCTCTCCCAATCAACACGTGATTGCTTTATGCCTCGCTTTGTGTCTCTCTCTAATGTCAATTTATTTTATTTTACCTTTATTTTACTAGGCAAGTCAGTTAAGAACAAATTCTTATTTTCAATGATGGCCTAAGAACAGTGGGTTAACTGCCTGTTCAGGGGCAGAACGACAGAATTTGTACCTTGTCAGCTCGGGGATTTGAACTTGCAACCTTTCGGTTACTAGTCCAATGCTCTAACCACTAGGCTACCCTGCCGCCCCATATGCCTTGTATAATGTTGTTTAAGATAGTTATCATTGTTTTAGTTCACTGCGGAGCCCCTAGTCCCACACAACATGCCCCAGATTCCTCTTTTGTCCTACCTTCCACACATGCGGTGACCTCACCCAGCATAACTAGTACATCCAGAGATGCAACCTCTCTTATCGTCACTCAATGGTTTACCTCCACTGTACCCGCACCCTACCATACCCGTCTGTACATTATACCCTGAATCTATCCTACCACGCCTAGAAATCTGCTCATTTTATTCTCTGTTCCCAATGCACTAAATGACCAGTTTTGATAGCCTTTAGCCGTACCCTCATCTTACTCCTCCTCGGTTCCTCGGGTGACGTAGAGGTTAACCCAGGCGCTCTCATTTGTTGACTTCTGTAACCGTAAAAGCCTTGGTTTCATGCAGAAGCCTCCTCCTCCTTGGTTTCTCAAATGACTGCCTCGCCTGGTTCACCAACTACTTCTCAGATAGAGTTCAGTGTGTCAAATCGGAGGGCCTGTTGTCTGGACCTCTGGCAGTCTCTATGGGGGTGCCACAGGGTTAAATTCTCGAACCAACTCTTTTCTCTGTATTTATCAACGATGTTGCTCTTGCTGCGGGTGATTCCATGATCCACCTTTACGCAGACGACACCATTCTGTATACATCTGGCCCTTCTTTGGACACTGTGTTAACAAACCTCCAAACGAGCTTCATGGCCATACAACACTCCTCCCGTGGCCTCCAACTGTTCTTAAACGCTAGTAAAACTAAATGCATGCTCTATAACCGATCGCTGCCCTCACCCGCCCGCCCGACTAGCATCACTACTCTGGACGGTTTTGACTTAGAATATGCGGACAACTACAAATACTTAGGTGTCTGGCTAGTCTGTAAATTCTCCTTCCAGACTCATATTAAAAATCTCAGATCCAAAATTAAATCTAGAATCAGCTTCCTATTTCGCAACAAAGCCTCCTTCACTCACGCTGCCAAACATACCCTCGTAAACCTGACTACCCTACCGATCCTCGACTTCGGCGATGTCATTTACAAAATAGACTCCAACACTCTACTGAGCAAATTGGATGCAGTCTATCACAGTGCCATCCGTTTTGCCACCAACGCCCCATATACCACCCACCACTGCGACCTGTATGCTCTGGTCGGCTGGCCCTCGCTACATATTTGGCGCCAGACCCACTGGCTCCAGGTCATCTATAAGTCTTTACTAGGTAAATCTCCACCTTATCTCAGCTCACTGGTCACCTTAACAACACCCACCCGTAGCACGTGCACAAGCAGGGATATGTCACTGGTCATCCCCAAAGCCAACACCTCTTTGGCCGCCTTTCCTTCCAGTTCTCTGCTGGCAATGACTGGAACGAATTGCAAGACTTATATCTCCCTCACCAACTTTAAACATCAGCTATCTGAGCAGCTTACCGATCGCTGCAGCCGTACACAGCCCATCTGTAAATAGCGCATCCAACTACCTACCTCATCCCCATATTGTTTTCATTTACTTTTTTTGCTCTTTTGCACATCAGTATTTCTACTTGCACATCATCATCTGCACATCTATCCCTCCAGTGTTATTTTCTAAATTGTAATTACTTTGCTACTATGGCCTATTTATTGCCTTACCTCCTAACGCCATTTGCACACACTGTATATATGATTTGATTTGATTTTATTAGGATCTCTTTTAGTGCCCATTTGGACTAATCTTCCAAGAGTCCTTAACATTAAAATACAATTTATAATACAAACACACTTTCACATATAACACACTATTACAAACATACATAATACACTAGCATAATGACCCAATAAATACTCAATCTAAAACAAAATATTGATTCTTCATCTACTATAGTCCCACAACATTTCTATATACTATATTTAAATTGTTTTTAAATAATGTTTAAACTTATATATTGAAAGGTTTCTAGTTTGCTCTGTTAATTTATTCCATTTCTTTATTGCTCTAAATCGAAATGTTCTTTTGCCCATTTCTTTTTTCTGTCTGGATAATCTTTTCCTAGTATTTACGGAATGTCTGTCTCTTACCAACTGAATACCATTGTGAATAGAACTTGGTCGTTTTAAATGATGTATATTATAAAATAAAATAGGCATGTTTTTTTCAATTATCTTGTCGATTGATGACCAACCAAGAACACTGCGCATGACTGCAACAGAAGAACCATATCTCTGCCTTAAAACAATCCTTGCTGCTTTATTCTGTGCATTCTGCAGCCTCCTAACTTCACTAGATGATGCATTTCCCCAGACCACCGAACAATAGTTCACTTGACTCTCAACCAATGCCTGTGTTATTTGCTGAAGTATTTTTCCTGGTAAATATTTAGCTATCCTTCTGATTATACATGCTGTTTTAATATGTTTTGTACATAGATTAGTTATTTGAGACGAACATGATAAGCAGTTGTCTAGCTGCACTCCCAGTAGTTTGGTTTCTGCCACTTATTCAATTTGTACTCCTCCCATACTTAATTGTATCCCATGCTGTTTTGGCCTTTTCCTAGTTGAACAGACCAACATAACTTTGGTTTTCTTGGTGTTTAAAGCAAGTTTGTTTTGGCAAACCCATTTCCTGATAATCTCCAAATCTCCTTGCAAAGCTTGCTGTACCTGTTGAACCGATTGTCTTGACTTTTTCTATTGTGTTATTGATTGTACGTTTGTTTATTCCATGTGTACCTCTGTGTTGTTGTTTGTGTTGCACTGCTTTGCTTTATCTTGGCCAGTTCACAGTTGTAAATGAGAACTTGTTTTCCACTGGCCTACCTGGTTAAATAAAGGTCAAATCAAATCAAAATACAATTAGCTGTTGAGGAGTCTTATAGCTTGGGGGTAGAAGCTGTTTAGAAGCCTCTTGGACATAGACTTGGCGCTCCGGTACCGCTCGCCGTGCGTGAACAGAGAGAACAGTCTATGACTAGGGTGTCTGGAGTCTTTGGCAATTTTATGGCTTTCCTTTAACACCACCTGGTATAGAGTTCTTGGATGGTAGGAAGCTTGGCCCCGGTAATGTACTGGGCTGTACG
Organism: Oncorhynchus nerka; assembly: GCF_034236695.1. NCBI lineage: Eukaryota > Metazoa > Chordata > Actinopteri > Salmoniformes > Salmonidae > Oncorhynchus > Oncorhynchus nerka. Next base: position 13,124,684 of record NC_088422.1, on the reverse strand, counting down.
CACTACCCTCTGTATTGACTTGCGGTCGGAGGCCGAGCAGTTGCCATACCAGGCAGTGATGCAACCCTGTTAGCAGTTTATATTATTCTTCAATAACACAAACTCCAAAACAAATCAGGGGGATGAAAACAGGTTTATTCAAAGAGAACCGATCATACAGGTAGGTAGATGGTCTCCCCTGTCCTCAGTGAGTTTCTATTTTACCTTTAGTTAACTAGGCAAGTCAGTTCAGAACAAATTCTTATTTTCAATGACAGCCTTGTTACCTGCCTTGTTCAGGGGTAGAATGACAGATTTTTACCTTGTCAGCTCAGGGATTTGATCTTCCAACCTTTCAGTTACTAGTCCAACGCTCTAACCACTAGGCTACCTGCCGCCCCAGGGATTCTCTCCTGTGCTTCTCTCCCCAGAACAAACAGACAGCATGTGGCTTTATAACCCAGCCCTAGCTTGTGGTTGACCAATTAGTATTCTTTGCCATACAATTAGCCAATGGCCAAATAACATGTATCCTATTTCAGAAAACATATTCCTCTCATGTCTCTGAACCATTGATCAATAATTCCCTATTACAGAAAAACACTTTTTCCATTGATCGTTAGTACTCTATTGACTTCTCGACCTCTTGACCTCTCGTACACTGTCTCTGCGTTGTGTATTTATCTTCAACATATTCTTACAAACCTTTTGAGGATCTGAGGACCCATGCAGTCTCCTCCTCATGACTGTCTTGGTGTGTTTGGACCAATCTAGTTTGTTGTTGATGTGGACACAAAGGAACTTGAAGCTCTCAACCTGCTCCACTACAGCCCCATCGATGAGAATGGGGACGTGCTCAGTCCTCTTTTCCTGTAGTCCACAATCATCTCCTTTGTCTTGATCACGTTGAGTGAGAGGTTGTTGTCCTGGCACCACACGGCCAGGTCTCTGACCTCCTCCTTATAGGCAGTCTCATCATTGTCGGTGATCAGGCCTACCACTCCTGTGTCATCAGCAAACTGAATGATGGTGTTGGAGTCAAACCTGGCTGTGCAGTCATGAGTGAACAGGGAGTATAGGAGGGGACTGAGCATGCACCCCTGAGGGAGGTGTTGAGCGTTCAAAAATGCATTAGTTATTCTGCGCTCTCTCACACTAAGACAAGAGTATTTTGTTAAGATATGTAGCTAGATAGCTAGCTAGTTAAACAATGAATCTCAACTCATACGTAACGTTACTTAATGAGCCATCCAGCTAATGTTAGCTAGCTAGCTAACATTACACCAACTTGAAATGAAAATACTTAGAGTAAGACATATAGCTAGCTAGCTAAACAATGGACCATAATCACAACTCATGACATTACTCCCTGCAAGAATCTGCAGGTAGCTAACCAACCAGGTTATATGGCTATAACTAGTCAAGCAAATGTGTCTGAGATACGAAGAATAAGATCATACACAACGTTAGCTAGCAACCCAGCCAGCTAACATTAGCTAGCTAACGGTACACTTGAAATTAAATCACTTTCTGTAAAATTAGAAATGTGTAATATCTGAAAATGTAGCTAACTAGACTATCTTACCAGTATACATCATGGTTGGACGAGTCTCCTGTCTGATGCCATGCAGGGTTGCCCTTAGTTTGACAATGTAATCCAGACTGGTGATTTCCTTAGCTATCATACTCGAATTCCACTGATTTCAAAACTTAGTCCTCCAGAAAGTGGAGAGCATACCCATAACGTTAGCTAGTGAGCCAGCTAGCTAACTTTAGCTAGCTAACAGTACACTTTAACTTGACATTAGGTTTATGCAGTTTCACTACATGATACATTAATAAAAATGCCGCGTTTGACATAATGACCAGCTCCAATAGACAGACACGTGCTATATGACAGACCAATCCAAACCAATCATGGCTAGCGGGAAGGTTGCAAAAATTTTCTGTGGCTAAACCAACTAGGCTCGTAATTTAACAATTTTATTCGGATTTACAGATGGCATACACGTTTGATATTAAGGCACATGAAAATTCACATGTTCGAGAAGGCATTTCTGGGGAAAAACGCAGCTTGATAAAAAATTGTTTTTACTTTCAAACAGCGCTCCTATGAAGTCGTGACTTGCAACATACGCCTATTTTCCTGAATCGGGTGACATATGTGTGTAAATATCATATATACACCGTTGTTTTATCTCCACTTCCTGAGAGAGAGAGAGAAAGAGAGAGAGGGCGAAGGAGTGGATGGTGGGAGAGAAAGAGAGGGGAGGGGGGATGCTGGGGCTGAAGAAGATGAATGGAAGAAAGAGAGGGACAAGGAGGAGGAGGATCAGGAATGATCTGGAGCCCAGGTCTCTCCATGAGTCATGGGCAGATTCCACCCACAGAGGAGCACTAGAGATTCACAGGGATGAAAATATGGTTTAGTGGAGAACTGTGGTAAAACAACACAACGAGAGGGGCTCACCTCCTAGAGCACTGTTTCCCCCTAGGTACAGCTCTAGGTAGGATCAGCTTCACTCTCCCCCAATCCTAACCTTAACCGTTGGTGAGGAAAATGCAGAAGTCATCATTCTAGGGGCGACTTCACTCTTAACCAATTGAATTAACACAGCTGCTATAGGACATTCCACTGGGGTGGTCCAAACTCCACGTCTCACTAACTCATTTGCATAACTGCTCATCTCCCAGTACTCATGCATAGATACATACCACAGGTATGTTGGTGGCACATTTATTGGGGAGAACGGGCTCGTTTTAATGACCGAAGCGGAATTAGTGGATTGGTATCAAATACATCAAACACATGGATTTTATAAAAAATATTTAGCCCTTTACTCAGAACATTGTTGAAGCACCTTTGGCAGCAATTACAGCCTCAAGTCTTCTTGGGTATGATGCTACAAGCTTGGCACACCTGTATTTGGGGAGTTTCTCCCATTCTTCTCTTCAGATCCTCTCAAGCTCTGTCAGGTTGGATGGGGAGTGTCACTGCACAGCTATTTTCAAGTCTCTTCAGAGATGTACGAACGATCCTTACAACCCCCCCCATCGCTCTCATTACACACCCCCATCTCTCTCATTACACACCACCATCGCTCTCATTAAACACCCCCATCTCTCTCATTACACACCCCATCCCTCAGCCTGCTGGAGGCCCATCTCTCTCCCAGTTTTACCATGCCCTCAGCCTGCTGGAGGCCCATCTCTCTCCCAGTTTTACCATGCCCTCAGCCTGCTGGAGGCCCATCTCTCTCCCAGTTTTACCATGCCCTCAGCCTGCTGGAGGCCCATCTCTCTCCCAGTTATACCATGCCCTCAGCCTGCTGGAGGCCCATCTCTCTCCCAGTTTTAACATGCCCTCAGCCTGCTGGAGGCCCTTCTCTCTCCCAGTTATACCATGACCTCAGCCTGCTGGAGGCCCTTCTCTCTCCCAGTTATACCATGACCTCAGCCTGCTGGAGGCCCTTATCTCTCCCAGTTATACTATGCCCTCAGCCTGCTGGAGGCCCTTCTCTCTCCCAGTTATGCCATGACCTCAGCCTGCTGGAGGCCCTTCTCTCTCCCAGTTGTACCATGCCCTCAGCCTGCCGGAGGCCCTTCTCTCTCCCAGTTTTACCATGCCCTCAGCCTGCTGGAGGCCCTTCTCTCTCCCAGTTTTACCATGCCCTCAGCCTGCTGGAGGCCCTTCTCTCTCCCAGTTTTACCATGCCCTCAGCCTGCCGGAGGCTCTTCTCTCTCCCAGTTTTACCATGCCCTCAGCCTGCTGGAAGCCCATCTCTCTCCCAGTTTTACCATGCCCTCAACCTGCTGGAGGCCCTTCTTTCTCCCAATTTACCATGCCCTCAGCCTGCTGGAGGCCAATCTCTCTCCCAGTTTTACCATGCCCTCAGCCTGCTGGAGGCCCATCTCTCTCCCAGTTTTACCATGACCTCAGCCTGCTGGAGGCCCTTCTCTCTCCCAGTTTTACCATGCCCTCAGCCTGCTGGAGGCCCTTCTCTCTCCCAGTTTTACCATGCCCTCAGCCTGCTGGAGGCCCATCTCTCTCCCAGTTTTACCATGCCCTCAGCCTGCTGGAGGCCCATCTCTCTCCCAGTTTTACCATGCCCTCAGCCTGCTGGAGGCCCATCTCTCTCCCAGTTTTACCATGCCCTCAGCCTGCTGGAGGCCAATCTCTCTCCCAGTTTTACCATGCCCTCAGCCTGCTGGAGGCCCATCTCTCTCCCAGTTTTACTATGACCTCAGCCTGCTGGAGGCCCTTCTCTCTCCCAGTTTTACCATGCCCTCAGTACGAGCTACTTGTCGTTACTATTCTGCTAGTGTGTGGCGGCTTCATTACATTTAAAAGGGGATAGAAATGTTATCTTTAAACTTTTACTGACTGTACCACTGCTTCTCAAATTATTGTTTTATCTGATTTTTCTACCAGTTGGATCCCACCACCTACGCCCATGTTCCCTTTTTGAACTTTTTTCATGCGCTTCTCCCAGCCCCGGGCCCCGGGCCCCCGCCAGCCTCTCCCCTCAGAGATATTGGTTCCCTAACTTCTGCAGAGAAGTAGGTTGGGCTGAGGGAAAAGTTGTGGTGAGGAGATGACTCCACCGCCACTCCTCTCCTTTTCATTTGTCAAATTGAATCAATAGGAAGACCAGCTGGATGTCACTACTATCGTCAACACAGTCATTTTAGCAACACAGTAATACCTCCCTTTAAAAAAAAATGTAACAACTGAGAAATGTGAAATAGATTGAATACTACTGATTCAGAGATGACTCGCCAGGCCAAAGTGACAATAATCAAGTACGTGAGCAATTCAGCCAGAGTCACACAAGGCATTTAGATGGCAATGTACACAATCCATTTTCGAAAATAGGATTGAGCAATTGATGAAAAGGTATTTATGGCCAGTGACAATGGGATGGGAGAAAAAGAGAGTCCGTCCGTCCCTCTGACGGCCAGTGTTCAATCTGAGTTAGCTCAGTCAGACCTATGGCCTCCCATTCCGAGCAGTTCCCTACTAGCGTTGATGGCGGAGGAGCGAATCACTTCTTCAGTAGCATCCCACAAGGCCAGGGTATCTCTGATTTTCAGAGCGAGCGGGGAAGAAGGACAGAATGAGTTGCAGATCTCTCTCGTAAAAGTGACAGCAACAAAAGCCTCGGTTATAAAAAGGAAAGCTCTGGAATCTCCAGGGATACATTTATCTTGTGTACTCAACAGCATCAGTTTTCAAGAGGGAGAGAGCGAGTGTAAAGTGTTACTGCAAGGGGAAGGAGGGAGAGAGGGAGGGAAAGGGGGGTGGAATCCCACACCCATTACACTTCCTTGCGGCTATTATTCAAGTGTTAATTCCCTACTGGAGTGTGTTTCAGCTGGCATACATCTCAAAGTGTCTGTAAGGTGAAGTTTCTGTCAAATATTGATGGAATCAAATGCTTTAGAATGAGAGCAATCCACAAAACAAACACACTCAGGTTACGCACAGACAGACAGACAGACAGACAGACAGACAGACAGACGGGAGAGGGAGAGGGAGAGATGTTTGACTTTTTGTCTTGGCAGGTAGCCTAGTGGTTAGAGCATTGGGCCAGTAAGCAAAAGGTTGCTAGATTGAATCCACTAGAAGGCATGTCTAAAGGTTTAGACTGATCCAATGAACCATTGCATTTCTGTTCAAAATTTTGTATCAAGACTGCCCAAATGTGCCTAATTTGTTTATGAATAACGTTTCATCTTCAAAATGGTGCACTCTTCCCAAACAATAGAATGGTATTATTTCACTATAATAGCTACTGTAAATTGGACAGTGCAGTTAGATTAACAAGAATTTAAGCTTTCTGCCAATATCAGATATGTCTATGTCCTGGTAAATGTTCTTGTTACTTACAACCTCATGCTAATCGCATTAGCCTACGTTAGCTCAACTGTCCCGTGGAAGGGACACCGATCCCGAAGAGGTTTTAAAATAAAACATCAAAATATATCCAGTGCTGCATACATGTACCATACTTACCTTGCCCTCTACCCTACGATACAACACCACACATTAAAATAACCAACATCTCACCACTTCTACAACCGTATATCCAAAACACCTCCCCAGCTATACAGACAGCCCCCCACGACACACCATATCTCTTGAAACATCTTCCCCAGCTATACAGACAGCCCCCCACCGACACACCAGATCTCTTGAAACATCTTCCCCAGCTATACAGACAGCCCCCCACCGACACACCATATCTCCTGAAACATCTTCACACTTTTTATCATTTTATAGAATTCAAATTCCACCCTAAGGTGCGCAGAGACCATCCCATTAAACAATAGTAAAGGGTCTGTTACCCCCCCACCCTAAGGCGCGCAGAGACCATCCCATTAAACAATAGTAAAGGGTCTGTTACCCCCCCACCCTAAGGTGCGCAGAGACCATTCCATTAAACAATAGTAAAGGGTCTGTTACCCCCCCACCCTAAGGCGCGCAGAGACCATCCCATTAAACAATAGTAAAGGGTCTGTTACCCCCCACCCTAAGGTGCGCAGAGACCATCCCATTAAACAATAGTAAAGGGTCTGTTACCCCCCACCTTTGACCCTGTTCCTCCTTGTGAGCCAAATAGCCAACTTTGCCTGGCATACAGAAAATTCAACAAAGCCAACCTCTCACACAGACGTTCCAATAGAGACATTAATGGCATTAACCTGGAAAACACTGAAACCACATGAATCACAGTTTCACTCATAACACAGAAAGGACCCCCCTGCCCGACTCCCGGTTCAACCCATGCCAACCAGCTGTTAGTGGCCAGGGCTCCATCAACCCCTTCTCTCCCAGCAGTCACAGGTCACCCAGCCCTAGTAAACCTGCTGCCATCAGTCACTTCTTCAGGGTGGCCGACTGAACCGATCTCAAAGGAATGGCTGGGTTGTGGAAGATAGGCTCCTCCCACACACCCTTCTTGTGTGGGCCTTAATAGCTGTCAGCGCCTCAACAATGCAGAGTGAAAGTCTGAGAGGCCTGCTGTACTCAGCCTCTCCAGCTTCATGAGGAACAGCTGCTGGTCCAACCCTAATCCTCCAGCTCTCATCAGCAGCGCGCATGCTGGTTCCCTCCAGTCGACATCAGTATGGTACAGCAGTCTCTGCGCCGCCTTTAGTCTGAAAGCAGCCTCCCTGCTCTCCAGTTCCACTAGGCCACTTTTGCTCCAGTTTAGCTTAGCTGACAAAGCTCCCTCGTACACCTTCAGACTCGTCTCTAGTGCCTGCATATCCTGACCATCACAGAAATGTAATCTGCGTATGCTGACACTGCTATGCCTGTCAACACACCCATGTCTGTCCAGCACACTCCCTGCAGTCTCCTTTGTAGCAGGCCCAAAAAAGGCTCAATGGCTAGTGTTTATAACTGCCTCAATAGAGGGCAACCTTGTCTAATTCCCCGTCTCACCCAGACTGGCCTACTGAGCCCCTCCCACCTTGACCATACATGACGCCCCAGCATACAACATACATCTTCACATAGGTCAAAATCCTTTCCCCAAATCCAAACACAGACATCACATTAAACAGATACTCATGGTCCACACCATCAAAAGCCTTCTCTTGATCTAAAGAGACCAGTTCAAAGTTAGAACCTCTTGACAAGTCCAACATGTCCCTGATTAAGAACAAGTTGTCCGTGATTGAGTGTCCCGGTACACATTATGTCTTGTTCTGGTGTACTATAGAGTCCAGATGGGACTTCAGTCTGTTAGAGAGGACCTTGGGAAATATCTCGTAGTCCGCACAGAGTAATGCCACAGGCCTCCTGTTCTTAAGTTCACACAAGTCCCCTTTTTTTGGGCTGCCTGACGGCAGCTCATCGCCGACTCTTCCCCGACGCACTTATGCAACGCGCAAAAGAAATCCAGTCCAATTATTCCCCAGAATTCTTTATAAAACTCCACTGGGAGTCCATTGACCCCCGGTGCACGGCCGGGGAACATCTGGGTTACGGCCTCTGCCAGTTCATGGGACAACAGGGGAATGTCCAATTCATCCCTCTGTGCCAAAGAGAGCTTAGTTCTGCAAACAAAACTTGAGCACACATAGGATCACACACTAATGCCTTATAAAAATCAGTATAAAACTCTGCAGTCCACTCCCGCATCTCCCCCACCACAGAGGTCAGACGTCCATCCGAAGGCCGTAGACAATGCATACCCTTGGCTTCATTACTGTATTTCCGAACCAAAGAAGAAGGAGCTGGGAGAATCCATCTCCTTGAGCATGGAGAACCTAGCTGTCACGTGTGCTCCCTCTCCGGCCTCTAGGTCACCATGCTGCTCGTTATGGCGCAAACCTGTCACCATCGTTACGCGCATCAGCGCATAATGACACTCAACTGGACTTCAACACCTCCTTGATTACCTGTCCTATACAGTTAAGGTCGCAAGTTACATACACCTTAGCCAAATACATTTACACTCAGTTTTTCACAAAGCCAAGTAAACATTCCCTGTCTTAGGTCAGTTAGGATCACCACTTTATTTTAAGAATGTGAAATGTCAGAATAATAGCAGAGAGAAACATTTATTTCCCAGTAGGTCAAAAGTTTACACACCCTCAATTAGTATTTGGTAGCATTGCCTTTAAATTGGGTCAAACATTTTGGGTAGCCTTCCCACAATACGGGTGAATTTTGTCCCATTCCTCCTGACAGAGCTGGTGTAACTAAATCATGTTTGTAGGCCTCCTTGCTCGAACATGCTTTTTCAGTTCTGCCCACAAATGTTCTATAGGATTTAGGTCAGTGCTTTGTGATGGCCACTCCAATACCTTGACTTTGTTTTGCCAGAACTTTGTAAGTATCCTTGGGGTTATTGTCCATTTGGAAGACCCATTTGCGACCAAGCTTTAACTTCCTGACTGATGTCTTGAGATGTTGCTTCAATATATCCACATAATTTTCCTCCCTCGTGATGCCATCTATTTTGTGAAGTGCACCAGTCCCTCCTGCAGCAAAGCACCCCCACAACATGATGCTGCCACCCCGTGCTTCATGGTTGGGATGGTGTTCTTCGACTTGCAAGTCTCCCCATTTTTCCTCCAAACAAAACAATGGTCATTATGGCCAAACAATTCTATTTTTGTTTCCTTCCTGAGCGGTATGACGGCTGCGTGGTCCCATGGTGTTTATACTTGCGTACTATTATTTGTACAGATGAACGTGGTACCTTCGGGCATTTGGAAATGGCTCTCAAGGATGAAGCAGACTTGTACAGGTCTCAATTTTTTTCTGAAGTCTTGGCTGATTTCTTTTGATTTTCACATGATGTCAAGCAAAAATGACTTGTGTCATGCACAAAGTAGATGTCCTATCCAACTTGCCAAAACTATAGTTTGTTAACAAGAAATTAGTGGAGTGGTTGAAAAATTAGTTTTAATGACTCCAACCTAAGTGTATTTAAACTACCGACTTCAACTGTATTCACACAACACACTCCTATTTCCCACATCTCTGGTGCCATTTATATTAAGCGATCCTACCCAAAGAGTCTCCATAAGTGGGAGAAAAGCCAGCAAAGAAAGAGACCAATAGCAAAGCTCAAAATGCCTCCGGGGGCCTCCGCCCCAAACACCAGGCAAAGGTTCTTTAGTGCCTATTCCCATCCCAACTCCTTTCTTCTCCCCCTTTTTGCTCTTCCGCATGACACCGTCCTCAACCCCCACCCAGTCTCTTACACTTCCCCACTATACTCTCCTCATCCACTAGCATAACCTGACTAGACCCAGCCTCATCTACACCACCATCCTTAGCATGACTAGTCCCAGCCTCAGCTACACCACCATCCTTAGCATGACTAGTCCAAGCCTCATCTACACCACCATCCATAGCATGACTAGATCCAGCCTCATCTACACCACCATCCTTAGCATGACTAGTCCCAGTCTCATCTACACCACCATCCATGATATGACTAGACACAGCCTCATCTACACCACCATCTATAGCATGACTAGACACAGCCTCATCTACACCACCATCTATAGCATGACTAGACACAGCCTCATCTACACCACCATCCATAACATGACTAGACCCAGCCTCATCTACACCACCATCCATAGCATGACTAGACACAGCCTCACCTACACCACCATCCATAGCATGGCTAGACCCAGCCTCATCTACACCACCATCCATAGCATGACTAGACACAGCCTCACCTACACCACCATCCATAGCATTACTAGACACAGCCTCACCTACACCACCATCTATAGCATGACTAGACTCTGTCCTCTTCCTCCCTAAAAAACAGTTGGTACCGCTATAACAAATAGTGCATTAACCCTCCAACATAGAAAATAACATTTGAAATGAAAGACCAAGGACAGAATCAATAAAATAAGATAAGACAGAGCCAGCCACACCAAACACTCAAACTCAAAAACGTCCAGCATGCACTGCAAGATCGACAGACAGACGGACAGACGGACAGACGGACAGACGGACAGACGGACAGACAGACAGACAGACAGACAGACAGACAGACAGACAGACAGACAGACAGACAGACAGACAGACAGACAGACAGACAGAGGCAGCAAACAAATAAACACAGACACACAAAGAGAAACATCCTGACGTATGTGCAGGAATTCAGGTAACGCACACACAGAAATACACGCATTCACACTTACACAGAGGTGCGTGCACACACACACACACACTCACGCCCCCATACTGTATGGTAGTAAGTGTATTGGGTAGGTGAGTTGACAGTGAGCGAGGTGGAGAGCTCTGTCTGCAGCAGAGCATGTTATTGAGCTCTCTCATGTTCCCCTGTCTGGAGTAAATGGGGCCTTTCTGTAGAACAGTCTGCAGTCACTTCACTCCCACTCTCATGTGACTGCAGCATTAGGCAGGGCTATACACACACACACACACACACACACACACACACACACACACACACACACACACACACACACACACACACACACACACACACACACAGGAACTTCAGGAAACAGCAGAGGGAACACCCCCCTATCCACATCGATGGAACAGTAGTGGAGAGGGTAGCAAGTTTTAAGTTCCTCGGCATACACATCACAGACAAACTGAATTGGTCCACTCACACAGACAGCGTCGTGAAGAAGGCGCAGCAGCGCCTCTTCAACCTCAGGAGGCTGAAGAAATTCGGCTTGTCACCAAAAGCACTCACAAACTTCTACAGATGCACAATCGAGAGCATCCTGGCGGGCTGTATCACCGCCTGGTACGGCAACTGCTCCGCCCTCAACCGTAAGGCTCTCCAGAGGGTAGTGAGGTCTGCACAACGCATCACCGGGGGCAAACTACCTGCCCTCCAGGACACCTACACCACCCGATGTTACAGGAAGGCCATAAAGATCATCAAGGACATCAACCACCCGAGCCACTGCCTGTTCACCCCGCTATCATCCAGAAGGCGAGGTCAGTACAGGTGCATCAAAGCTGGGACCGAGAGACTGAAAAACAGCTTCTATCTCAAGGCCATCAGACTGTTAAACAGCCACCACTAACATTGAGTGGCTGCTGCCAACACACTGACATTGACACTGACCCAACTCCAGCCACTTTAATAATGGGAATGGATGGGAAATTATGTAAATATATCACTAGCCACTTTAAACAATGCTACCTTATATAATGTAATGAGCGACTTACAAATTGGTGCATTCACCTTATGACATCCAGTGGAACAGTAGTGCATCTAAATCTTTAAGGGGGGGGGGGGTGAGAGGGATTACTTTATCCTATCCTAGGTATTCCTTAAAGAGGTGGGGTTTCAGGTGTCTCCGGAAGGTGGTGATTGACTCCGCTGTCCTGGCGTCGTGAGGGAGTTTGTTCCACCATTGGGGGGCCAGAGCAGCGAACAGTTTTGACTGGGCTGAGCGGGAACTGTACTTCCTCAGTGGTAGGGAGGCGAGCAGGCCAGAGGTGGATGAACGCAGTGCCCTTGTTTGGGTGTAGGGCCTGATCAGAGCCTGGAGGTACTGAGGTGCCGTTCCCCTCACAGCTCCGTAGGCAAGCACCATGGTCTTGTAGCGGATGCGAGCTTCAACTGGAAGCCAGTGGAGAGAGCGGAGGAGCGGGGTGACGTGAGAGAACTTGGGAAGGTTGAACACCAGACGGGCTGCGGCATTCTGGATGAGTTGTAGGGGTTTAATGGCACAGGCAGGGAGCCCAGCCAACAGCGAGTTGCAGTAATCCAGACGGGAGATGACGAGTGCCTGGATTAGGACCTGCGCCGCTTACTGTGTGAGGCAGGGTCGTACTCTGCGGATGTTGTAGAGCATGAACCTACAGGAACGGGCCACCGCCTTGATGTTAGTTGAGAACGACAGGGTGTTGTCCAGGATCACGCCAAGGTTCTTAGCGCTCTGGGAGGAGGACACAATGGAGTTGTCAACCGTGATGGCGAGATCATGGAACGGGCAGTCCTTCCCCGGGAGGAAGAGCAGCTCCGTCTTGCCGAGGTTCAGCTTGAGGTGGTGATCCGTCATCCACACTGATATGTCTGCCAGACATGCAGAGATGCGATTCGCCACCTGGTCATCAGAAGGGGGAAAGGAGAAGATTAATTGTGTGTCGTCTGCATAGCAATGATAGGAGAGACCATGTGAGGTTATGACAGAGCCAAGTGACTTGGTGTATAGCGAGAATAGGAGAGGGCCTAGAACAGAGCCCTGGGGGACACCAGTGGTGAGAGATCATCGACTGCATCCTTATGTAATACATGTATCACTAGCCACTTTAACTATGCCACTTTGTTTACTTTGTCTACATTCTCATCTCATATGTATATACTGTACTCGATACCATCTACTGTATGCTGCCCTGTACCATCACTCATTCATATATCCTTATGTACATATTCTTTATCCCCTTACACTGTGTATAAGACAGTAGTTTTGGAATTGTTAGTTAGATTACTTGTTGGTTATTACTGCATTGTCGGAACTAGAAGCACAAGCATTTCGCTACACTCGCATTAACATCTGCTAACCATGTGTATGTGACAAATAAAATTTGATTTGATTTGACACACACACACACACACACACACACACACACACACACACACACACACACACACACACACACCTAGTTGGAACAAACCCTGGCTGGTGAACTGGCCATGATACTCCTGGGACTCAAGTGAACTGTACTCTGAAGTCATGATTCAAGGTTGTTGTGTGTTGTCCATTGCAACCTTGAGTTTTTTCATTTGTGTTACCTGGTACCAGTACAGTTGTTGTATTTCGTTCTGCCGCACTATGTCTCGCACGTTTCAATGATGTAACAAGGTGGTCGGGGTTGCGCCATGCCGCGGTTAAGGAGTTAACGTACGCTAATGAGAAAAGATTTGAGACCCCTGCTGACTTAAGGGTTTGATGTGAGAGATGAGGGTGCTAATTCTCTAAAGTCTCTCAATAAGTGCAGATTAGCCTCCGCCGAAGCCATGACGATTAGCCTGGCTATCCTCCACTGAAGCCATGACGATTAGCCTGGCAATCCTCCACTGAAGCATGACGATTAGCCTGGCTATCCTCCACTGAAGCCATGACGATTAGCCTGGCTATCCTCGAAGGCGTGTGGTATATGGCTAATATACCAAGGCTAAGGGCTGTTCTTAAACACAACACAACGCTGAGTGCCTGGATACAGCCCCCTAGCCGTGGTATATTGCCCATATAACACAAACCCCTGAGGTGCATTTCACTGTTGTATTCAGCGCATGTGACAAACAAATTTGGATTTGATTTGCCTTATTGCTATTATAAACTGGTTACCAACGTAACTAAAGCAGTAAAAATAAATGTTTTGTCATACCCGTGGTATACAGTCTGATATACCGCAGCTGTCAGCCAATCAGCATTCAGAACTTGAACCGCCCAGTTTATAAGTAATTGTATATTGTAAGATTGATTCATTATTCAAGGCTGAGTTTATAAAGTGCAGCCTTCAAGAGTATTTCAACTCTTAAGTTTATGAAAAAAAAATTTTGGATAACTTTTTGTGAAGTTTTACACCACATCATCACTTTTCTAGTCACATAAGATGATTAATAAGAAATGTGTCGGCTGTGTTAACCTTGGTGCCTTGTGCCTTAGTAAGAGAGAGAGAACTAGAGAGAGGGGCAGAAAGACAGAGAGAGAGAGAGAGAGAGAGAGAGAGATCCTTGCTCCTCCAATGGCAGTGCTGCTGTTGGGAGTTTGTGTTATCTCTCGCTCTCTCGCTCTCTCTCTAGCTCTATTTCTAGCTCTCTCTCTAGCTCTCTCTCTAGCTCCCTCTCTAGCTCTTTTTTTCTCTGTCTTTCTCTCTCTCTCTCTCTCTCTCTCTTTCTCTCTCTCTCTCTCTAGCTCTCTTTCGCTCTCTCTCTCTCTCTCTCTCTCTCTCTCTCTCTTTTTTTCGTTCAGGTTTTCTTAGCAGCATTATTCCTGCCTCCTCTATTCTAGCACACCCTTACTTGACACTTTTATTTATCTGTCAGAGTTGGCAAATTACTCTGCATCATAGCTCCACTAGCCACTCCATGTTTCACCTTCCCAACTCTGTGACAAGAAAACCAGCTTTAGAAGTGAGATGAATGTTGGCGTCTAGTGTCAGCGTGCGTCCTGGGGAGTGAGCTGGTGCAAGGGACGAGTGGGCAGGCAGGCCAATGTGGTGAGGGGGTGGGGGACGAAGGGAGTAGTGAAGGAGAGGTTGGAGGTAGGGTGTTGTTGGCCAGGCTACACGGCCTTAGAGGTACGCTTTTAAAATAGCCTGATTCAGCCGAGTATACACACCGCGTGGAGTCTAATTCCTTTGAGATGAGAGGAGGCTGTGATGCACAGGGACACTGGTGTTGTCACAGATGCTTCCTGTTGGTGTGGGTGTTTAATTGTGTGTGTGTGTGCGTATGTGAGTAGGTGGAAAGATATGTGTGTGGTTGTGGGTGGGGTGTTGTTGGCCTTGCTACACAGCCCAGAACTAGGAGGGTAGATGTGTGTGTGTGGCTGTCTGGGTGTGTGTTTGTGTTGTGTGTGTCTGTGTGCTTATATGCGTGCATTCGTACATACAGTACATACATACAGTACATACATACAGTACATACATTACATACATACATACAGTACATACATACAGTACATACATACAGTACATACATTACATACATACATAGCTACTCCGGTTGTGTCAGTCTGTGTCCCAGTAATGACTTGCCTGGTCATAGCCACAGAATTCACACAGTCTCTAAAAATATCGCTTTTAAAGGAATCTCTAAATGGAGTGGAAGGAATGATATTCACACTGTTCCAGCACGGTAATTAAAATGATAGAAGAATCATATATCAGCTCCTGTTTTTGCTGCTGGCTCCTGATTTAAGCTAACAATTTTATCATACAGTAATAATCCAGATTCCTCCAAGAAAAGAGTGGCACAGTGTGTCATTAATGTATGTCCATAACTATACCCTTTTATCTTACTCAGTTTGAGAACTATAATAACTCTCTCTCTCTCTCTCTCTCTCTCTCTCTCTCTCTCTCTCTCTCTCTCTCTCTCTCTTTCTCTTTCTCTCTGTCTCTCTCTCTCTCTCTCTTTCTCTTTCTCTCTCTGTCTCTCTCTCTCTCTCTGTCTCTGTCTCTCTCTCTCTCTCTCTCTCTCTCTCTCTCTCTCTCTCTCTCTCTCTTTCTTCCCCTAATCCCTCCCTCCTTCCCCCTCTTCCCCCACCTCCCTCTCTATCTCCCACTGTGCAGCCTGTGAGTTGATGAACAGGGGGATCCTGGCTCTTATTAGCTCAGTTGGCTGTATGTCGGCGGGCTCCCTGCAGACGCTGGCGGACGCCATGCACATCCCGCACCTGTTCATCCAGCGTGCCCCTGCCGGCACCCCTCGCTCCAGCTGTCCCCTCGTCAGCCGCGGTCGCCAGGACGACTACACCCTCTTCGTTCGCCCGCCCGTCTACCTCAACGACGTCATCCTCCAAGTGGTCAACGAGTACAGCTGGCAGAAGTTCATCATCTTCTACGACCAGGAATACGGTAAGGATCGGCCGACGGTGGTGTTATGGGAAGAGAGGGAAGCGGTCCTGGGCTCATATACTATTCAAAATCATTTCTAATACTGTATCTGTGCTCGATTGACCTTGCCTTTTGCAATGGAACCAATGGGAAGGTTTCAAGAGGCAAACCCCGCCCACCTGGCACTCCTTGCAGGCTTAAGCAAACATTCTTAAAGTATTTGAAAAATGTTGAATAGTATGTGAACCCAGGTATGCTGAGAAGGGGGTGCAGAGAGTAGGAAGTGGGGAGGGATGCACTATAGCTGATATTCATAGGGACGGATTCAATGATGTATGAAGATGTGTGATGGAGATCTGATGGACTCGCAGCTTGGCATACATTAGCATGCTAATGGATAACGGCCTGAACTCCCTGCATTCTGGAGGACCAGAGTCAATGCAGAGTCAATGCACCAACATAGTTAATGTTCCAATCTCCATCCACCTTCATTACACTGGATTATATGTGTACATACTGTTTGTGGGAGGGAGGGAGGGAGGGAGGGAGGGAGACAGACAGAGTGTGTGTCTGTGTGTATGTGTTTTTATGTGTGTGTGTGTGTTTGTGCCTGAGAGAGAAAGAGAGAGAGAGGCGGAGAGATAGGGATTGTTTATCACTAGATGTGTAAGTGTGTAGATCCGTCTGTCCGGTCCTGTGTGTGGGAGGGAGGCAGCTTCATCTCCACCTCCCCCGTCTGTCCCTATGGAGCTTATCTCCCATGGTCCACTGCACCAGGTTAAAAGCATCAAGGCTGGCTAAATAAGTGTGGCTCCCAGAAGAACATCCTTCAGAACTCTCTGCGGCTGCCCGCCCCATTCACCAGAAGATGCTCCTATCCAAGGTATTAGCCGTACCAGTCTCTAAGCCTGAGCTCTTTGAGATGTAACAATGTTCTCTTACGCATCGCCTCGTCTTCGTCTGGCTTTGGGGACTCTGGATTGTGTATGTGTAAATTGGGGATAACACAATGTGTATGTGTAACTTGAATTGGGTTGCCCACTCCTCTATTTTGTTTAGGTCTAGTGGTGCAATCTGAAGACAGAAAACGATAGGAGTTCTGTGTCTGTGTACCGGGGGATTTGGGCTTGAGAGTTCACAGAGGTGTCGCTCCTATCAGAGTTTATAAGTCTAACTAGCCTGGGTTCTTTTGTCATCTCCTTATGGAATTGTCATGCCAAATACGATATGTGGAATAATAAATAATAAACAATCACCAAATGTGTGATTGAAGGGTAGCTGTAGTGGTTATTGAATCAGGCTAAAATCCTCTTTCTCCTCCAGCTCATTAATGATATAATGTTCATATTTAGAGAATGCCGAATTGCCAGACTGTTTGGCTTGTCAATGGAGTAGGCAAAAGCACAAAGAGATCTGGGGACTGGGCTCTAGTCTATCCTACAGGGCTCGCAACTTCATCTGTTAGAGTAGGACATTTCCCAACAGGACTGCATATTACCAAGCCTCCTAGGTCTAGGCGATGATGCTGGCTACTCTGGGAAAACAGGTTAAAACAAAGTGCAGGTGAATTCCCAGTTGGATGTTGGAGTCACTGTGGAACACGGCGAGATTCCTCGAGCAGAGAACATGTGCAGGGATCGATAACACAGCTACACTGGAGTGGCCACATGATTAAGTAGGCCCATTGTTGTTGATGGTGGGTAGAGAGGAAGCCGACCCCAAAGGCTGCATCCCCAATGACTCCCTATTCCCTACATAGTGCATTATCAGAGCCCTATGGGGCTCCCTTTATGCCCCTTGTAATAAAGCAGTGGACTATATAAGGAATAGAGTGCAATTTGGGACGATACCAGAGTCTGCTACCACCATAGAAGCACCCTTTGTATTGGTTGAGCATTGGCCTCACTTCTGACCAATCCCCAGCCACCTCTCCAAAACGGGATTTGGACAGGTGAGACTTGTGCTGTACATGTATCCCTTCTGATCCAGTTCTGTGAGTGTACCAACGTATTAGGCAGAAACTATATTTAGCTTTTTAGCCATTCTTGATTATTTACAAAATATTTACAGAAATATTTGAAATGATCCAAGGTAGCTAGTCTGTACAGTGTTTGCTGTTTTAATATTTATAGAGCTTGATTTTACTGAGAGAGATCATAAGTTATGACAAATGTACACTTATTGGCAGTAATGTACAGTGTTTATTTTGTGTACAACAGTACTGTGTGTCTAAGACTCTGGGACATTAAAGTTCATCCTATATTATAATTATTGTAAGCATCTCAGTTATCCATACAGAAACAGAATGTTCATCGGAGCATCTGGTGATCCATGTGAATGGTGCCAGGTTGACAATTCCAACATACAATGAGGGAAAAAAGAATTTGATCCCCTGCTGATTTTGTACGTTTGCCCACTTACAAAGAAATGATCAGTCTATAGTTGTAATGGTACATTTATTTGAACAGTGAGAGACAGAATAACAACAAAAAAAAATCCAGAAAAACACATGTCAAAAATGTTATAAATTTATTTGCATTTTAATGAGGGAAATAAGTATTTGACCCCTCTGCAAAACATGACTTAGTACTTGGTGGCAAAACCCTTGTTGGCAATCACAGAGGTCAGAAGTTTCTTGTAGTTGGCCACCAGGCTTGCACACATCTCAGGAGGGATTTTGTCTCACTCCTCTTTGCAGATCTTCTCCAAGTCATTAAGGTTTCGAGGCTGACGTTTGGCAACTCGAACCTTCAGCTCCCTCCACAGATTTGTATGGGATTAAGGTCTGGAGACTGGCTAGGCCACTCCAGGACCTTAATGTGCTTCTTCTTGAGCCACTCCTTTGTTGCCTTGGCCATGTGTTTTGGGTCATTGTCATGCTGGAATACCAATCCACGAGCCATTTTCAATGCCCTGACTGAGGGAAGGAGGTTCTCACCCAAGATTTGACGGTACATGGCCCCGCCCATCGTCCCTTTGATGCGGTGAAGTTGTCCCCTTAGCAGAAAAACACCCCCAAAGCATAATGTTTCCACCTCCATGTTTGACGGTGGGGATGGTATTCTTGGGGTCATAGGCAGCATTCCTCCCCCTCCAAACACGGCGAGTTGAGTTGATGCCAAAGAGCATTTTGGTCTCATCTGGCCACAACACTTTCACCCAGTTGTCCTCTGAATCATTCAGGTGTTCATTGGCAAACTTCAGACGGGCATGTATATGTGCTTTCTTGAGCAGGGGGACCTTGCGGGCGCTGCAGGATTTCAGTCCTTCACGGCGTAGTGTGTTACCAATTGTTTTCTTGTTGACTATGGTCCCAGCTGCCTTGAGAACATTGACAAGATCCTCCGGTGTAGTTCTGGGCTGATTCCTCATCGTTCTCATGATCATTGCAACTCCACAAGGTGAGATCTTGCATGGAGCCCCAGGCCGAGGGAGATTGACAGTTCTTTTATGTTTCTTCCATTTGCGAATAATCGCACCAACTGTTGTCACCTTCTCACTAAGCTGCTTGGCGATGGTCTTGTAGCCCATTCCAGCCTTGTGTAGGTCTACAATCTTGTCCCTGACATCCTTGGAGAGCTCTTTGGTCTTGGCCATGGTGGAGAGTTTGGAATCTGATTGATTGATTTCTTCTGTGGACAGGTGTCTTATATACAGGTAACGAACTGAGATTAGGAGCACTCCCTTTAAGAGTGTGCTCCTAATCTCAGCTCGTTACCTGTATAAAAGACACCTGGGAGTCAGAAATCTTTCTGATTGAGAGGAGGTCAAATACTTATTTCCCTCAATAAAATGCAAATCAATTTATAACATTTTTGACATGCTTTTTCCAGGATTTTGTTGTTGTTATTCCGTCTCTCACTGTTCAAATAAACCTCCCATTAAAATTATAGACTGATCATTTCTTTGTCAGTGGGCAAACGTACAAAATCATCAGGGGATCAAATACTTTTTTCCCTCACTGTACATGGTATGATCAAATCAAATCCAACTATATTTAAAGTGTATTTAAAATCGCAACATCATTTACAGTAAAATAATTAAGTTGATTTTATTTTTAGTACAATTTAATAAAACATTCTGATTTTATATATAACCCTTTGGGAAGGTATTTTCTAAATAGTCACCAGTTCCTGGTGAGCAGCTGTGCTATGAGCCTCAAATAATATATACACTGCTCAAAAAAATAAAGGGAACACTAAAATAACACATCCTAGATCTGAATGAATGAAATATTCTTATTAACTACTTTTTTCTTTACATAGTTGAATGTGCTGACAACAAAATCACACAAAAATTATCAATGGAAATCAAATTTATCAACCCATGGAGGTCTGGATTTGGAGTCACACTCAAAATTCAAGTGGAAAACCACACTACAGGCTGATCCAACTTTGATGTAATGTCCTTAAAACAAGTCAAAATGAGGCTCAGTAGTGCGTGTGGCCTCCACGTGCCTGTATGACCTCCCTACAACGCCTGGGCATGCTCCTGATGAGGTGGCGGATGGTCTCCTGAGGGATCTCCTCCCAGACCTGGACTAAAGCATCCGCCAACTCCTGGACAGTCTGTGGTGCAACGTGGCATTGGTGGATGGAGCGAGACATGATGTCCCAGATGTGCTCAATTGGATTCAGGTCTGGGGAACGGGCGGGCCAGCCCATTGCATCAATGCCTTCCTCTTGCAGGAACTGCTGACACACTCCAGCCACATGAGGTCTAGCATTGTCTTGCAGTAGGAGGAACCCAGGGCCAACCGCACCAGCATATGGTCTCACAAGGGGTCTGAGGATCTCATCTCGGTACCTAATGGCAGTCAAGCTACCTCTGGCAAGCACATGGAGGCCCCCCAAAGAAATGCCACCCCACACCATGACTGACCCACCGCCAAACCGGTCATGCTGGAGGATGTTGCAGGCAGCAGAACGTTCTCCAGACTCTGTCACATGTGCTCAGTGTGAACCTGCTTTCATCTGTGAAGAGCACAGGGCGCCAGTGGCGAATTTGCCAATCTCGGTGTTCTCTGGCAAATGCCAAACGTCCTGCACGGTGTTGGGCTGTAAGCACAACCCCCACCTGTGGACGTCGGGCCCTCATACCACCCTCATGGAGTCTGTTTCTGACCATTTTGCAGGGCTCTGGCAGTGCTCCTCCTGCTCCTCCTTGCTCAAAGGCGGAGGTAGCGGTCCTGCTGCTGGGTTGCTGCCCTCCTACGGCCTCCTCCACGTCTCCTGATGTACTGGCCTGTCTTCTGGTAGCGCCTCCATGCTCTGGACACTACGCTGACAGACACAGCAAACCTTCTTGCAACAGCTCGCATTGATGTGTCATCCTGGATGAGCTGCCCTACCTGAGCCACTTGTGTGGGTTGTAGACTCCGTCTCATGCTACCACTAGAGTGAAAGCACCGCCAGCATTCAAAAGTGACCAAAACATCAGCCAGGAAGCATAGGAACTGAGAAGTGGTCTGTGGTCACCACTTGCAGAACCACTCCTTTATTGGGGGTGTCTTGCTAATTGCCTATAATTTCCACCTGTTGTCTATTCCATTTGCACAACAGCATGTGAAATGTATTGTCAATCAGTGTTGCTTCCTAAGTGGACAGTTTGATTTCACAGAAGTGTGATTGACTTGAAGTTACATTGTGTTGTTTAAGTGTTCCCTTTATTTTTTATATATATATATATATATCTAATCTCTATTTAACTAGGCAAGTCAGTTAAGAACAAATTCTTATTTACAATGACGTCTACCGGGGAACAGTGGGTTAACTGTCTTGTTCAGGGGCAGAACGACAGATTTTTACCTTTTCAGCTCGGGGATTCAATCCAGCAACCTTTCGGTTACTGGTCCAACGCTCTAACAACTAGGCTACTTGCTGCCCCAAATAATAATAATAATAATAATAATAATAATAATAACAACAATAATAATAATAATAATAATAATAACAATAATAATAATAATAATAATAATAATGTGCCAAGAGCCTCAAATCTCAGCCTAAACACTTCCGCTGCTTAGCTTTTCAGATTTACAGGGAGCCATTTATTTTCTGAGGGAAAATTATGAAAATGTATTTTCTGTGGGAGATTTATGGTGCGAGGCAGCCTTTGTAATGCAGGTGTGTTGTGAAGCATCAGACACAGAAGAGATATTGCAGCTACTCTGGGATTGATGGAGGCAGCCTGAGACCTATACCTCAAGTCAATCTGCATGTAGCACAGACAGATACACACACACAAACAATTACTCCTAACCCATCCACAACTGTTTGACTATATGTGATAAAGTGAAAATCTGAGCTCCCCACCCGACCCTAACCCGACCCTAACCCGACCCTAACTCGACCCTAACCCACTAATATAGAAAATGCACAGTTACATGTTTTTGTCCCTTTTGCCTCAGTGGATCGACGTTAGCATTTGGCGATTGGCGTGTATTTGGAGTGAGTACATTTAGAAAATCTATAACAAGCATTTCTTGTTGGACAAATTCAGGTTTCCATTTGCTTTTGTTTGGTTCTTAGTGGATACACCACAGGAGTTTGCCTCAGGACTTTACATGGCAATGCCCATTTCTGATAGAATTGAGGGAAATAATTTCTGAGATATTGGGACAACATTGCTGTGTAGAGTAAATCCATACATATATATATATATATATATATATATATATATTGTAACTAGATTGAGATTAAATTAGCCAGCACCAAGGTGGATGATCCCCAGACATTCTCTTCGCTGTAGAACTGTGACTCGCAGCATATAGAGTGTATAGACCTAGACCGCCGCACCCCCTCTCTCAATACTAACGATAATGAAGACACTAATGTGGATTGTAATTACGCCTGTGTATTTTCTCACTGATTGAAAGTGCCTCTAACCAACACATCTCTGTTCATTTTCCCAGGCTGTATTATTCTCCTGTAGTCTCATAATGTAAACCAGGGTGACAATAACAACAATAGCAGCAGTGGCAGCCTGGCGTGTTGCCGGCTGGGGCATTAGTGTCACTTCTTTATTGAGTTGTAATGGTCATGAAGAACTCACATTAGCAACACTCTTTTACTTCCTCGCTATTCGATATCCGTCTCCCTCCCTCCCTCCTCACCCATACACAGTCACGTTGTAAACAGCAGCAGCCCAGCTGCCGACTGAAATGGCGTGTGCATCAGCAGGGACCTCTGGGTATTCCTCCCTCCATGTGTCATAAAACGTTTCCCGAAATAAAGAGACAAGCTGGTGTGTGGAGTCCGAGCCCCGCCCCCCAGCCCTCTCTGAAAACCGTGGCGACACAGGGGCCTATACGTAGACACTTCCTGCATGTTCTCCTCCCCCCGTCCTCCGCATGGGCGTCTCTCCAGGCCAACTCTCACCCTCTGAACTTTTGACCCCGACTGATGATGTCATCCGGGAACTGGATCGTTTGTCAAGTCATCCGGCTGTTTTTCCCTCTGTGTTGGTTGGTGCTGTGTATATACCCCCTAACACCTTACACCATCGACTCAGCCCATCATCTAATGAGGTGCAATTCATCTGTTAATTGTTTAATGATGACAATGACAATGGGGCAATGTCATAATTTGTTCACATCAACTACATTATTAGTCAACTAATGTACAGCATATAGCCATACAGTGGCGTCAAACAGTTTCACAGCCCTTGATTCAATTAAATTGATTAAATACATTTAAAAATCTCACCCATCTACACATAACACCCTATAATGACAACGTGAACACATTTTATCAGACTTTTTTGTACATTTATTGAAAATGAATATTCACACCCCTGAGTCAATACATGGTCGAATCAATTTTGGCAGCGATTACAGATGTGTCTTTCTGGAGCTCTAAGAGCTTTAAACACCTGGATTTTACAATAAGCGCACATTATTATTTAAATAATTATTCAATCTCTGTCAAGTTTGTTGTTGATCATTGCTAGACAGCCATTTTTAAGTCTTGCCATAGCTTTTCAATCAGATTAAAGTCAAACTGTAACTACAGTAGGCCACTCAGGAATGTTGATTGTAACTCCAGTGTATATTTGGCCTTGTGTTTTAGGTTGTTGTCCTGCTAAAAGGTGAATTTGTCTCCCAGTGTCTGTTGGAAAGCAGACTGAACCTGCTTTTCCTCTAGAAGTTTTCCTGTGCTTAGCTGTATTCCATTACTAATCACTGTTCAACTGTGGGACCTTAGAAATAATTGAACGTGTAGGGTACAGAGATGAGGTAGTCATTCAAAAATCATGATAAACACTATTATTGCGCAGAGAGTCCTTGCAACTTATTATGTGACTTGTTAAGCACAGTTTTACTCCTGAACATATTTAGCCTTGGCATAATAAAGGAGTGGAGTACTTATTGACTCAAGACATTTCAGATTTTCATTTTGTATTAATTTGTAAACATTTCTAAAAACTTAATTCCACTTTGTCGTTATGGGGTATTGTGTGTAGGCCAGTGACCAAACATCTCAATTTAATCCAAATTCAGGCTCTAACAAAACAAAATGTGGAAAACTCCAAGGGGTGTGAATGATCTCTGAAGGCACGGTATATGCAAAGCAACACTATAGCGCTATAGAAGTACGTAGTCGCCATTGGTGTACCACGGAACCAATTTATTCAGAGACCAAAACACTACTTTTCCCCGCTATTTCTGAATCAGTGCCACGTTTGGGAAGGCACCTTTGAACTCATGTTTGGTGGGAGTTGGATTGTGCATTCCGCCAGTGACCCAGCTGCAGAATGAGTTTAATGAAGGCCTGCCCTCCCAGCTGAGAAATAGGGGTGGGTAGGGAGGAGGGAGGGAGGGAGGGAGGGTGAGATAGAGGGGGGTAGGTAGAAAGGAGGGAGGAGAGAGAGAGAGAGGATATGGAGAAAGGGAGGGTGAAAGGGAGGGGGAGAGAGGGGGGAAGGGAGGGAGAGAGAGAGAGAGAGAGAGAGAGAGAGAGAGAGGATAGGGAGAAAGGGAGGGAGAGAGAGAGAGAGAGGGGGGGTAGGGAGAAAAGCAGGGAGAGAGAGAGAAGATAGGGAGAAAGGGAGGGAGAGAGAGAGAGATGAGCAGCCAGTCAGCTCTCTGACTATGATTCATTATAATATGTACCTCTTCAGTGAGACAGCTGCCCACCTCACTGCTGCAGTGACAAATGTACTACACAGGTCTAACTCCAGCACACTGAAAGAGAAATGCTAATTCTGTCGATTACAACATTTTTCTACAGGAGCAAATGTGCTGTGATAAAAGTGAATGTTTAATACTATGATTTTGTAGTATACTGTACACCAAATACTGTCCATATGAATGAGGAATGGTGGAATGTGGTCTCCAATAAGCTGTTTCTGAGTTTATTGACATATCTTTAACTCTATAGATGTCCCTCTTCGTCAAACTGTGAACCGCCATGTCAGGTGGCAGCACAACAATAAATGTCATGAAATTATCTCTCTTACATTCTCTCTCTCGCTCTCTGAATCTTTCTCTCCCTCCAACTCATCCCTTCTTTCTCTCTCTCTCCCGCTCCTCCCCTCTCTTTCTCTCTCTCTCCCACTCCTTCCCTCTTTCTCTATCTCTCCCACTCCTCCCCTCTCTTTCTCTTTCTCTCCCACTCCTCCTCTCTTCCTCTCTCTCCCACTCCTCCCCTCACTTCCTCTCTCCCCCATCCTCCTCTCTCTTGCTCTCTCCTTCTCTCTCTCTCTCTCGCTCTCTCTCTCTCTCTCGCTCTCTCTCTCTCTCTCTCTCTCTCTCTCTCCCACTCCTCCCCTATCTTTCTCTCTCTCCCACTCATATCTCTTTCTATATCTCTCCCACCCCTCCCCTCTCTTTCTCTCTCTCTCCCACTCCTCCCCTATCTTTCTCTCTCTCCCCTCTCTTTCTCTCTCTCTCCCCTCCCCCTCCATCTTTCTCTCTCTCTCCCACTCCTCCTCTCTCTTTCTCTATCTCTCCCACTCCTCTCCTCTTTCTCTCTCTCCGACTCCTCCTCCCTCTTTCTCTATCTCTCCCACTCCTCGCCTCTCTTTCTCTATCTCTCCCACTCCTCGCCTCTCTTTCTCTATCTCTCCCACTCCTCCTCTCCTCTTTCTCTCTCTCCGACTCCTCCCCCTCTTTCTCTATCTCTCCCACTCCTCGCCTCTCTTTCTCTATCTCTCCCACTCCTCGCCTCTCTTTCTCTCTCTCTCCCCCTCTATCTTTTTCCATCTCTCCCACTCCTCCCCTCTCTTTCTCTCTCACCCCCACAACTCCCCTCTCTTTCACTCATCCTCTCTCTTTCTCTATCTTTCTCTCTCTCCCACTCTTCCTCTCTCTTTCTCTATCTCTCCCACTCCTCGCCTCTCTTTCTCTATCTCTCCCACTCCTCCTCTCTCTTTCTCTCTCTCTCACTCCTCCCCTCTCTTTCTCTATCTCTCCCACTCCTCCTCTCTCTTTATCTCTCTCTCACTCCTCCCCTCTCTTTCTCTATCTCTCGCACTCCTCCTCTCTCTTTCTCTCTCTCTCCCCTCCCCCTCTATCTGTCTCTATTTCTCCCACTCCTGCCCTCTTTCTCTCTCTCCCCCACTCCTCCCCTCTCTTTCACTCCTCCTCTCTCTTTCTCTATCTCTCCCACTTCTCCTCTCTCTATCTCTCCCCTCCTCTCTCTCTTTCTCTCTCTCTCACTCCTCCTCTCTCTTTCTCCCTCTCTCACTCCTCCCCTTTCTTTCTCTCTCTCCCACTCCCCCTCTATCTTTCTCTATTTCTCCCACTCCTCCCCTCTTTTCTCTCTCTCCCCCACTCCTCCCCTCTCTCCCACTGCTTCCCTCTCTTTCTCTATCTCTCCCACTCCTCCTCTCTCTTTCTCTCTCTCTCACTCCTCCCCTTTCTTTCTCTCTCTCCCACTCCTCCTCTATCTTTCTCTCTCTCTCCCCTCCTCCCCTCTCTTTCGCTATCTCTCCCACTACTCCCCTCTCTTTCTCTATCTCTCCCACTCCTCCTCTCTCTCTCCCACTCCTCCCCTCTCTTTCGCTATCTCTCCCACTACTCCCCTCTCTTTCTCTATCTCTCCCACTCCTCCTCTCTCTCTCCCACTCCTCCCCTCTCTTTCGCTATCTCTCCCACTCCTCCTCTATCTTTCTCTATTTCTCCCACTCCTCCTCTCTCTTTCTCTCTATCTCACTCCTACTCCTACCAACCTCCACTCTCTCCCTCTACCCTCTATCCCTCCTCCATATAGATATCCGTGGGATCCAGGACTTCCTGGACAAGACGTCTCAGCAGGGCATGGACGTGTCGCTGCAGAAGGTGGAGTCCAACATCAACATGATGATCACCAGCATGTTCAGAACCATGAGGGTGGAGGAGCTCCACCGCTACCGGGACACGCTGCGCCGGGCCGTGCTCTTCATGAGTCCCGTCACCGCCAAGGCCTTTATCACTGAGGTACACACACACACACACACACACACACACACACACACACACACACACACACACACACACACACATGTTTACATACACACAAACACATATCCACACACCCATGCACATGCAGGCTGGTATATCCACCCACCCACACACACACACACACACACACACACACACACACACACACACACACATATGAATACCACTTACTTTCCAACATTATCACTAATATACCTAATGGAGTCAGTCATTGAAACACTCAGACTAATACATCTTAAAGGGTTATTATCTTAAAATGAGGTCATATTGTTCTATTATCAGGCTTGTGACAGGCATCTAGTGCCTTTTTCTGAAGAACAAAGACATCCCTCATGACAGACACCTCAAATGGCATCCTATTTCCTTTATAGTGCACTAGCCTAGGGCCTTTTAATCACGGCCTTTAGAGTGCCGTTTGGGACACATTCCTCTCTCTTTATCAATGAGAAAGTAGTAATGGGCTTTTCTCTATATTTTATTCATACTGTGTGAAACATGAGACAAGTGCAAGTGTAGTACAATGTGTAAGGAATATAATTACTTTACATTTTTAATGATATGGAATTCAAACAAGAAGGGTTAGCTTCTTCGTTAATCCCATGTAGGATTTGCTCTTCTCGTAATTACAACATGACCTCATGAATCCAACTGGAGTATGGAGAGTAGTGCAAAGGAGAGGAGAGGAGTGGAGAGGAGAGGAGTGGAGAGGAGAGGAAAGGAGAGGAGAGGAGAGGAGAGGAGAGGAGATAAGAGAGGAGGGTAGTGGAGAGGAGTGGAGAGTAGTGGAGTGGAGAGTAGTGAAAAGGAAAGGAGAGTAGTGGAGAGGAGAGGGGTGGGGAAGAAAGGAGAGGAGTAGAGTAGAGATGAGATGAAATTGGAGGAGAGGAGAGGAATGGATAAGCAATTAGAGGAGAGGAGTGGCGGGGAGAAGAGAGAGTGGAGAGGAGAGAAGAGGAAAGGAGTGGAGATGAGAGTGGAGAGGAGTGGTCAGGAAATGAGAGGAGTAGAGAGGAGAGTAGCGTAGAGAGGAGGAGAGAGGAAAGGAGATGAGTGGAGAATAGAGTGGAGAGGAGAGGAAAGCAATTGAGAGGAGAGGAGTTGAGAGGATAGGGGAGAATAGGAAAGGAGTGTAGAGAAGAGGAAAGGAGTGGAGAGGAGAGAAGAGGAAAGGAGTGGAGAGGAGAGAAGAGGAAAGGAGAGAAGAGGAAAGGAGTGGAGAGGAGAGAAGGCGAAAGAAGTGGAGAGAAGAGGAAAGGAGTGGAGAGTAGTGGAGAGGAAATGAGAGGAGTGGGGAGGAAAGGAGAGGAGTAGAGTGGAGATGAGAGGAGAGGAGAGGAGTGGCGGGGAGAAGAGAAAAGGAGTGGATATGAGTGGAGAGAAGAGGAAAGGAGTGGAGAGGAGAGAAGAGGAAAGAAGTGGAGAGAAGAGGAGTGGGGAGGAAAGGATAAGAGTAGAGTGGAGATGCGAGGAGAGGAGAGGGGTGGAGATGAAATTAGAGGAGAGGAGTGGCGGGGAGAAGAGAAAAGGAGTGGATATGAGAGTGGAGAGGAGCGGTCAGGAGAGGAGAGGAGTAGAGAGGAGAGTAGAGTAGAGAGGAGGAGAGAGGAAAGAAGAGGAGTGGAGAATAGAGTGGAGATGAAAGCAATTGAGAGGAGAGGAGTTGAGTTGAGAGGATAGGGGAGAATAGCAAAGGAGTGTAGAGAATAGAAGAGGACATGGGTGTAGAGGAGATGAGTGGAGAGAAGAGGAAAGGAAAGGAGTGCAGAGGAGTGGAGAGAAGAGGAAAGCAAAGGAGTGGAGAGGAGACTGGAGAGGAGTGGAGAGGAGAGGAAAGGAGGAGTGGTCAGGAGAGGAGAGGAGTAGAGAGGAGAGTAGAGGAAGTTAGTGGATAGGGGACAAGAGGAAAGGAGTGGTGAGGAGTGGAGAGGAGAGGAGAGTAGAGGATAGGGGAGAAGAGGAAAGGAGTGGAGAGGAGTGTAGAGGAAATTAGTGGACAGGGGAGAAGAGGAAAGGAGTGGAGAGGAGAGGAGATGAAAGAAGAGGACTGGAGGGGAGAGGAGTGGAAAGGGGAGGATGGGATATCAGTGGACGGCACAGGTCCCATAGGTAGTGGTAATAGGGGGTCAGGACATGGCCTGGGGTCTGCTTCGTAACCACCTCAGGGAGCACTTGACATTTCCATGGGTGGAGACGCAGAAAGGTTGACCTCAAGAGATGCCTGCTGTTCAATCCTCATCGATTTGCACGTGGGATCAAATGAGGTTTTCTGAGAACTCACAAGGTAGAATTTATAATCCAAAATGTTTTGGTTGACACATCCTCTAAAGAGATGTCCTGTTTCACGGTGAGATAGCATAAGATGGATACCGATTTGTAGATAAAATGGATGACAAGATCTATCTGGCTTTATCAAGTTTATTTGTTGAAGTAATTTGTTTCAAGAGGGCCTAACAAAATGCATTAGGCTCTTCTGCTAGATGAAAACAGATTGTAGCCAGGGCTCACTACCCCTCTTTTCCTGTGGGTGTGTGCGCTTGCGTGCTTGCGTTCGTGCGTTGACGGTATATGTGTGTAGTTTGTAGTGAAGTGTGTGTGTGTGCCTACCTGTGCGTAGTGTGTGTGTGTGTTTCTCTAACACAGCAGGAGGACTGTTAAACATCTGTTTGCTCCACACGCTAGCATAGGCACATTTCTCACCCTAAACAGTCTGTAGACAAACACACACACATAAAACCAACTTATGTGATTGTATGCGTTACTTAATCCTTTGGT
The DNA here is from genome assembly GCF_034236695.1 of Oncorhynchus nerka. NCBI lineage: Eukaryota > Metazoa > Chordata > Actinopteri > Salmoniformes > Salmonidae > Oncorhynchus > Oncorhynchus nerka. Next base: position 13,094,448 of record NC_088422.1, on the reverse strand, counting down.
TAGCTCTGTCTGATTGGTTTTATTGCCAACACATGGGCCTGTATCAAATAACGACTAGACTATTTGCCCTCCTCCTGCACCTTACTTGCATTGTGAATAAGATCGCGACAGAAGAATGAACATATTCATGATTTGGGTATTATACATTTATATTCCTAATGAATGGATGACTAGATTATTGTCCTGATGTTATCGGAATTGAGGAATTACTTAGATGCCTATATGAGAAACCACTTAAAATGAAGTCATTTGAATTATTTATGTTCATGATTAGTGTAGAATGAAAGTCATCAATGAGCGTCTCCAAGGGGATGGCACCATCTGTTTATGTTGTATCAATGTGAAGTGGTTGAGACAATGCAGAAGATGCTCTTTAGAAAAGGCTTCTGGAGTCTACAGAGTTTGAAATCCATATCCTCTCAAGTACTTATTTGATATCTAGACAGTATTAATTTTGCCATTTGATGTCCTTACTTTGAAATATTAAAATGATCTCAGCTTGAGAGTTTCTCATATCTAAAATGAAATCCTATTATGACATGCCCTCTTCCTAATAACCCCCCAATATTTTTTGTTAAAGATTTCCTCAAAAGAGCAGGCCTGAAAACATGCATTGATGTAGAAATATGATGGACGTAGTGGAAATGTGGTTAACCAAGAGATGCATAATTAGCTAATATGGACAATAGTTTTTAGAGGACTAGCTGGTTTGTTGACATGGGGTATGTGTGGGACGGTGTGGGACAGCCACCTATCCCCTACTGTATATAGGGCACTACTTCTAACCAGGGCCTACTGTAGTTAGGGGTAGTTCCCTATGTAGGACATTTAAATCCCAATGTGGACCTTGAAGCCAGTACCACTGCTGATTATCATTGTTCTCCTCTAATAAAGGACGGATTTAGACCTGAGACACCAGGTGGGTGCAATTCATTATCAGGTAGAACAGAAAACCAGCAGTACTCCGGAACCGGAGCACTGATTTCAATACTCCTGGTATAGGGAACAGAACAGCCATGTTCTACAACAGAGTGAGAGGGAGACAGAAACTCTCTAAGGGAAGATAGGAGACTGTTTTGAATGAAGCCAACGTGGAAATGATTTATGACATGCTCACAATGCGGAAAACAGTCAGTGACCAATCCATCAATGACCCTATGAATTGTCCCTGGAATTTATCCCTGAATTATCCCTGAATTATCCCCTGAATTATCCCCTGAATCATCCCCTGAATTATCCCTGAATTATCCCTGAATTATCCCCTGAATTATCCCTGAATCATCCCCTGAATTATCCCCTGAATTATCCCTGAATCATCCCCTGAATTATCCCCTGAATTGTCCCTGAATCATCCCCTGAATTATCCCCTGAATTATCCCCTGAATTATCCCCTGAATTGTCCCCTGAATTGTCCCCTTAATTATCCCCTGAATTGTCCCCTGAATTATCCCCTGAATTATGCCCTGAATTGTCCCTGAATCATCCCCTGAATTATCCCCTGAATTATCCCCTGAATTGTCCCCTGAATTATCCCCTGAATCATCCCCTGAATTATCCCCTGAATTATCCCCTGAATTATGCCCTGAATTATCCCTGAATTATCCCCTGAATTGTCCCTGAATTATCCCCTGAATTATCCCTGAATTATCCCCTGAATTATCCCCTGAATTATCCCCTGAATTATGCCCTGAATTGTCCCTGAATCATCCCCTGAATTATCCCCTGAATTATCCTTGAATTATCCCCTGAATTATCCCTACATTTTATACGTCGCACGAGCCCATTTCTAAATGATAATGATCCCATAATAAGCCATTGGCTAATTGAAAGTGTGGCACAGATTGGATGTGTTTCATTACTAAATAAGTACAGAGTATTTTGGAGCTGACAGATCCGCCACTGTTTCTTGTATTAACTTGATTGATGTTATCATCAGAAGTTGGAACACCCAAGGGAGCTTTTCAAAAACACAAATAAACAGAGACAGGCGTTAATGCTTTTCACGTTTTTTTTGTTATCACAAGATGATTCTCGAGTGCAAATGGAAGAAAGGCTCTCTACTTTTATCGCCATGCTGGATCGTTATCTATGGAGCTCCCAGATAGGGATTGTAGCCCTTCAAGATGAATGCCAGCCATCTAAAAATCCTCTAACATTCCTTTTCTCATTCCAAAATCACATTTCAGAACACAACACTGGCTGGCAAGCTTGTAATCACTTAGTTTCCATCGCAGGTCAGAGAAACAAGCGTTGTTTGTTTTTGGTGTTGGGCCTCTCGGTGCCAGCACTCCTTTGGTGAATGATATTAATAAGAGTCCAAAATCTTATGAAGAAGCTGTCTGAAGCTATTTCAAACATTCAAGTTGTAAGACTAACAGATGATGTCTGACAGAAATCCCAAACTGGTCCTGGGAAACTCCCAGTGTTCTATATTAGGCCTGTTTTGGGCTGGGGGAGTGGAGACTGTTGGCAACTGGGCGAGTGTGAGGTGATGTGTGTGTGTGTGTGTGTGTATGTGTGTGTGTGTGTGTGTGTGTGTGTGTGTGTGTGTGTGTGTGTGTGTGTGTGTGTGTGTGTGTGTGTGCAGACAGGCGTGTGTATGTACATACAGTATGTGCTTTGGATGTGAAGTGTGATGTTGACAGACGGGGGGACCTGACACTAATGACACTACTAGTCTGGTGGAGTCACTGAGAGGTCATCCAAACAGACAGAGGGACATGGAAGGAGGTGTCGGGGAGGTGAGGCGAGGGAGGCCGTGTCCTCAGCCGCTGCCTCTCTTTCCGTCACTACCAGTGAAGTGTGTGTCCGACAGTGTCAGGGACAGATGTCCGTCACGCTGATGGTGACAGCCTGACAGCTGGACAGGGAGTGTTAGAAAACAGTCTCTCTCTGGAGATAATTGCTCATACAGCTGACAACACCAACACCAACACAACAGACGAGGCAACAGAGGGGTAGTGTTTCCACTGGCTCTGCTGTATTACAGTGATAAGAAGTCCTGTAGCTCTGTCTGGTTAAGTTAAGTCAGTACTGTTGTTGTTGTTGTGTACCATCAGTATGAGATCGACTCCAGTCCAAGGGGCAGAGCATCAGTCTCCCCGGGCTGTCAGGGCAGACTAGCTGCTGTTTCCCAGTACACACACCCCTACCTCTCTACAATGATTTGGATGAGGAACAGCTAGCTCTGTGTGGGTCGTGTGACTGGTCTCTTTATCTCAAGGTAACAGTTAGACGGATGGCCCCTGTCAGACATCCTCTCTACTATCTCCATCTCTCTTCCTCTTTTCACTTGCACCACCCCCATCGGTCAGACAGGCAGTCGGACCATGTTCCCACCACTCAAGGTCGCGGTCTGAGCAGCAGACACACACAGCAGGGGTCAGGGGTCACGCCTCTCTACCACTTGGTGGGTCACACGGAGAGCTCTGGTTAGAGTGGGGAGACAGTGTTTGGCAAGTGACCACGACATCTTAGTGATGTACATGACACATGCACCACAAACAGAAAGTGAGAGAGAGAGCGTGAGTGAGAGAGGCAGGGAAGGAACTATAAGGCAGGGAAGGAACTAAGGCAGGGAAGGAACTAAGGCAGGGAAGGAATCAAGGCAGGGAAGGAACTAAGGCAGGGAAGGAACTAAGGCAGGGGGAATCAAGGCAGGGAAGGAATCAAGGCAGGGAAGGAATCAAGTCAGGGAAGGAATCAAGGCAGGGAAGGAATCAAGGCAGGGAAGGAACCAAGTCAGGGAAGGAACCAAGGCAGGGAAGGAACCAAGTCAGGGAAGGAACTAAGGCAGGGAAGGAATCAAGGCAGGGAAGGAACCAAGTCAGGGAAGGAACCAAGGCAGGGAAGGAATCAAGGCAGGGAAGGAATCAAGGCAGGGAAGGAATCAAGGCAGGGAAGGAATCAAGGCAGGGAAGGAATAGAGGCAGGGAAGGAATAGAGGCAGGGAAGGAATCAAGGCAGGGAAGGGATCAAGGCAGGGAAGGAATCAAGGCAGGGAAGGAATCAAGGCAGGGAAGGAATCGAGGCAGGGAAGGGATCGAGGCAGGGAAGGGATCAAGGCAGGGAAGGAATCAAGGCAGGGAAGGAATCAAGGCAGGGAAGGGATCAAGGCAGGGAAGGAATCAAGGCAGGGAAAGAATCAAGGCAGGGAAGGAACTAAGCGGAGCCGTTTGAAATGCATTATTGAAATGGAAAGTGCTGAGGCTGAGAAGATGATTCATCGTGTGTTGTGTCACTCTCTCTACCATGGTGACAGAGTGCAGGAAGAGTAACCTGTGATAGAGGTGCTATTATTATGGCGGAGGAGGTGGAAGAACAGGGGGATGAGACGCTGGAGCGCTTTTGTCCTTACCCTCATGAAGGAGAGTAGGGGGGGTGGAGAGGTGGTGGGGGTGGGGGGGTGGCTGGAGGGTTGTGTGTGGGTCCTTGAAGAGGAGGTACAGAGCACATGCAGTAACATAGTGGAAATGGGTTATACTTTATTTTACCGTCCTATTAGCCCGCTGGTATTCCTCTTGTTTTTAGAGTGATATGACTCAGTAAGAAATGTGTACTTTCTAGTAATGATTTGAAATTATTTGACTAAATTAGTAATTTCTTGATAACAATATTGTTACTGTCTGGTTAACTACAATGAATCCCAAAATAACTAAGAGTACATTTTCTGGAAATAATTATCTGATTACCCTGTTACCACGTAAATACCATGTACGCAAAATAACATAATTACCTGGAAATGGTTTTCTTAGAAGTCTGTGTTACAGTTGTGTGCGTGCTGACGTTTAACGGGTCACAACTGCTACTGGTGAACGTGCCGTTAGTTTCCAACCTGCCTTGGCGTGTCCTCTTATCAGACAGCACTCATTGGTTGACTCGAATAGTATCCTATTCCCTATGGAGTGCACAACAGACCCTATAAACCCTGGTCAAATGTCGTGCACTACATAAGGTAAGGGTGCTATTTGGGACATGGACATGTACCGCACCAGGGCGTAGGATGTTTAATGGTTCTGCTTTAACCTTGAACTTTATCACTAAAACAGACGTCCATGACATTAAAGTCTTATCTTACACACACACACACACACACACACACACACACACACACACACACACACACACACACACACACACACAGACACAGGCACAGACACACACACATATAGTACAAGATCACAGATAGTTTTGGGCTGCATTTTCACTAATTGCTCTGAAAAAGATCTAATGTGAAAAGATCTGAGGTGAAAAGATCTAATGTGAAAAGATCTGATGTGATTGGTCAAAAGACCAATTAGTGGAAAAATATCCGAATTTGTTTGCCTGTGTAAACGCAGAGATAGTGTATTGGTTTTCAGTAGGTTTTGTATCGACACGTGTGTGTGTCTATATTCGAGCGGACAGTATGTGTGTGTGAGAGTTTGTGTGTGTGTGTGTGTGTGTGTGTGTGTGTGTTCGTATGCGTCTGGGTACATATACTTGTGTGTTCAGCAGGAGGTATAGTATATCGCCCCTCGTCTCTGAAGAGGAGTGCGTCAAATCTGTGTCACGGTACCGGAGCTCTCATTCAGTGATTATTTACAGCCTGCCTATCCCCCCCAGCCCTGCCCCTTTTCTCTGTCACTATCTCCACATTACACGGTCAATTTGATATCACTGGCCATTCTCCTATCTTAGGACATTTCTTCTCGCTTTGTTTCTAATGTCATTTGGAGAAGCATGACCATTCTCTACACGATCCTCCGTGGACAGTATCACGCCGGCATTCAAGGCAGAGACTTCCGTTTTTAGATTGGAGTGGAATGAAGGATGAAGAATCAAATTACATTCCACAGTTAAAAAAAAATGTTTTGTGCTGTGTCTTTTCTAATTCATGCACTTGGTTTTAATAGAAGTCCTGCTAGTAAGATGTATTAGATGGAAAATTGAAATTGACTGTCTGCAGAAAGAGAGAGAGAGAGAGAGAGAGAGAGAGAGAGAGAGAGAGAGGGGGAGAGAGAGAGGGAGAGAGAGAGACAGAGACAGAGACAGAGACAGAGAGAGTTAGAGCCTCATGGATAGTTGTTGAATTAATTATGCCTTCTTTAGGGTTGCTTGAATGCATAGGCTTTTCTCCTCTGTCGTCTGATGATGAAGTGGATGGCATTTCTGTTCCTGGCGACTGTTATTATTTTTAGAAACGTCGCTGTTGAAAAGGTGATGCTAGATTAACACCTTGGTTGCTCTTCGTATTAGAAGAAGTGTTCTAAGATGTCAGGTTATCAGCGTCATTTGTGTAACTGATTTGTTGAAAGTCTGCAGCCCCTAGTGTCCACTGTACGGTTTACTTCTATAGCTTCTATAGCTGTATATATATATCATATATATATGTTTTTTGATCTGAGCCCTGAAAGCTCTGCGTCAGATCTTTAATAATTTAACAGGAAGTCCCATTGACTGTGGTTTCCTGCTGAGGCTGCAGTACAGCATCTACAGTTCAAGACAAGCTTTGTTTAGTGTTTTCTTCCCTCCTGTTATTTAATGACCCTCCCTGTGGTATGTCATACATGTTGACAGAGTCAGTAGACTGATAAGACTACCATTATTGGAGGTTGTTAAGACTACAATGGCAGTAAACTGAGAAGACTACCATGGTAGGAGGTTGTTAAGACTACCATGGCAGTAGACTGAGAAGACTACCATGGTAGGAACTTGTTAAGACTACCATGGAAGTAGACTGAGAAGACTAACATGGTAGGAGGTTGTTAAGACTACCAAGGTAAGGAGGCTGATAGAACTACCATGGCAGTAGACTGAGAAGACTACCGTGGTAGGAGGTTGTTAAGACTACCAAGGTAAGAAGGCTGATAGAACTACCATGGTAGGAAGTTGTTAAGACTACCAAGGTAAGAAGGCTGATAAGACTACCATGGCAGTAGACTGAGAAGACTACCATGGTAGTAGACTGAGAAGACTACCAAGGCAGGAGGCTGATTAGACTACCAAGGCAGGAGGCTGATCAGACTACCAAGGCAGGAGGCTGATCAGACTACCAAGGCAAGAGGCTGTTAAGACTACCAAGGCAGGAGGCTGATAAGACTACCAAGGCAGGAGGATGATCAGACTACCAAGGCAGGAGGCTGTTAAGACTACCAAGGCAGGAGGCAGATCAGACTACCAAGGCAGGAGGCTGATCAGACTACCAAGGCAGGAGGCTGATAAGACTACCAAGGCAGGAGGCTGTTAAGTCTACCAATGCAGGAGGCTGTTAAGACTACCAAGGCAGGAGGCTGTTAAGACTACCAAGGCAGGAGGCTGATAAGACTACCAAGGCAGGAGGCTGTTAAGACTACCAAGGCAGGAGGCTGTTAAGACTACCAAGGCAGGAGGCTGATAAGACTACCATGGCAGGAGGCTGATAAGACTACCAAGGCAGGAGGCTGATAAGACTACCAAGGCAGGAGGCTGTTAAGACTACCAAGGCAGGAGGCTGTTAAGACTACCAAGGCAGGAGGCTGTTAAGACTACCAAGGCAGGAGGCTGATAAGACTACCAAGGCAGGAGGCTGATCAGACTACCAAGGCAGGAGGCTGTTAAGACTACCAAGGCAGGAGGCTGTTAAGACTACCAAGGCAGGAGGCTGTTAAGACTACCAAGGCAGGCGGCTGTTAAGACTACCAAGGCAGGAGGCTGTTAAGACTACCAAGGCAGGAGGCTGTTAAGACTACCATGGCAGGAGGCTGTTAAGACTACCAAGGCAGGAGGCTGTTAAGACTACCAAGGCAGGAGACTGATAAGACTACCAAGGCAGGAGGCTGATCAGACTACCAAGGCAGGAGGCTGTTAAGACTACCAAGGCAGGAGGCTGTTAAGACTACCAAGGCAGGAGGCTGTTAAGACTACCAAAGCAGGAGGCTGTTAAGACTACCAAGGCAGGAGGCTGTTAAGACTACCAAGGCAGGCGGCTGTTAAGACTACCAAGGCAGGAGGCTGTTAAGACTACCAAGGCAGGAGGCTGTTAAGACTACCATGGCAGGAGGCTGTTAAGACTACCAAGGCAGGAGGCTGTTAAGACTACCAAGGCAGGAGGCTGTTAAGACTACCAAGGCAGGAGGCTGTTAAGACTACCAAGGCAGGCGGCTGTTAAGACTACCAAGGCAGGAGGCTGTTAAGACTACCAAGGCAGGAGGCTGTTAAGACTACCATGGCAGGAGGCTGTTAAGACTACCAAGGCAGGAGGCTGTTAAGACTACCAAGGCAGGAGGCTGTTAAGACTACCAAGGCAGGAGGCTGATAAGACGACCATGGCAGGAGGCTGATAAGACTACCAAGGCAGGAGGCTGATAAGACTACCAAGGCAGGAGGCTGATAAGACTACCAAGGCAGGAGGCTGTTTAAGTCTTCTAATCCTCTCCCTCCGCACTTCACTATTACACATGCAGACAGACTCAGGCAGAGTTCAACCACGGGGTCAAACTTATACTGTGATACCGTCACCAGCCATAGTCCAAACTGGAAATCACAACAGTATGTCTCCTCCCAAATGGCACCCTATTCCCTTTATAGTGCACTACTTTTGACCAGGGCTCATAGTTCACTATATAGGGAATAGGGTGCCATTTGGGTCATCCCCTATGCAGTTAAAGTTGGACAGAGAGCACCAGGGGAGAAACAGCTGTTACATACCGGATTACTGTAGTGTGATCTCGAGGCAGGCGTTAACTTGACACAGAGGAATGTGCTGTGTGTGTGTGTGCGTGTGTGCGCACACATCATTTATTTATTTATTTCACCTTTATTTAACCAGGTAGGCAAGTTGAGAACAAGTTCTCATTTACAATTGCGACCTGACCAAGATAAAGCAAAGCAGTTCGACAGATACAACGACACAGAGTTACACATGGAGTAAAACAAACATACAGTCAATAATACAGTAGAAAAATAGGTCTATATACGATGTGAGCAAATGAGGTGAGATAAGGGAGATAAAGGCAAAAAAAAGGCCATGGTGGCAAAGTAAATACAATATAGCAAGTAAAACACTGGAATGGTAGATTTGCAGTGGAAGAATGTGCAAAGTAGAAATAAAAATAATGGGGTGCAAAGGAGCAAAATAAATAAATAAATAAAATAAATACAGTAGGGAAAGAGGTAGTTGTTTGGGCTAAATTATAGGTGGGCTATGTACAGGTGCAGTAATGTGTGAGCTGCTCTGACAGTTGGTGCTTAAAGCTAGTGAGGGAGATAAGTGTTTCCAGTTTCTGAGATTTTTGTAGTTCGTTCCAGTCATTGGCAGCAGAGACCTGGGAGGATCATGATCACATCATGTGGGTGTACACTATCGATGGAGTAGGACACTGGGCCTTAGTGCTTCACACTGGGTGGGCTATTCACATTGTCTGTCAAACAGTTTGGTTTAACCCTGTGTACACTATCGATGGAGTAGGACACTGGGCCTTAGTGCTTCACACTGGGTGGGCTATTCACATTGTCTGTCAAACAGTTTGGTTTAACCCTGTAGGTAACACCTTAGTTTATGCCTGTAGGTAACACGTTAGTTTATGCCTGTAGGTAACACGTTAGTTTATGCCTGAAGGTAATACGTTAGTTTATGCCTGTCGGTAACACGTTAGTTTATGCCTGTAGGTAACACGTTAGTTTATGCCTGTCGGTAACACGTTAGTTTAACCCTGTAGGTAACGTGTTAGTTTATGCCTGTAGGTAACACGTTAGTTTATGCCTGTCGGTAACACGTTAGTTTAACCCTGTAGGTAACGTGTTAGTTTATGCCTGTAGGTAACACGTTAGTTTATTCCTGAAGGTAATACGTTAGTTTATGCCTGTCGGTAACACGTTAGTTTATGCCTGTAGGTAACACGTTAGTTTAACCCTGTAGGTAACGTGTTAGTTTATGCCTGTAGGTAACACGTTAGTTTATGCCTGTCGGTAACACGTTAGTTTATGCCTGTAGGTAACACGTTAGTTTATGCCTGTAGGTAATACGTTAGTTTAACCCTGTAGGTAACGTGTTAGTTTATGGCTGTAGGTAACACGTTAGTTTATGCCTGTCGGTAACACGTTAGTTTAACCCTGTAGGTAACGTGTTAGTTTATGCCTGTAGGTAACACGTTAGTTTATGCCTGTCGGTAACACGTTAGTTTATGCCTGTAGGTAACACGTTAGTTTATGCCTGTAGGTAATACGTTAGTTTATGCCTGTAGGTAACGTGTTAGTTTATGCCTGTAGGTAACGTGTTAGTTTATGCCTGTAGGTAATACGTTAGTTTATGCCTGTAGGTAACACGTTAGTTTATGCCTGTAGGTCACACGTTAGTTTATGCCTGTAGGTAACGTGTTAGTTTATGCCTGTAGGTAACGTGTTAGTTTATGCCTGTCGGTAACACGTTAGTTTATGCCTGTAGGTAACACGTTAGTTTATGCCTGTAGGTAATACGTTAGTTTATAACTGTAGGTAACACGTTAGTTTATGCCTGTAGGTAACACGTTAGTTTATGCCTGTAGGTAACACGTTAGTTTATGCCTGTAGGTAACGTGTTAGTTTATGCCTGTCGGTAACACGTTAGTTTATGCCTGTAGGTAACACGTTAGTTTATGCCTGTCGGTAACACATTAGTTTATGCCTGTAGGTAACAGGTTAGTTTATGCCTGTAGGTAACGTGTTAGTTTATGCCTGTAGGTAACACGTTAGTTTATGCCTGTAGGTAACAGGTTAGTTTATGCCTGTAGGTAACACGTTAGTTTAACCCTGTAGGTAACAGGTTAGTTTATGCCTGTAGGTAACACGTTAGTTTATGCCTGTAGGTAACGTGTTAGTTTATGCCTGTAGGTAACACGTTAGTTTATGCCTGTAGGTAACACGTTAGTTTATGCCTGTAGGTAACGTGTTAGTTTATGCCTGTAGGTAACACGTTAGTTTAACCCTGTAGGTAACACGTTAGTTTATGCCTGTACGTAACGTGTTAGTTTATGCCTGTAAGTAACAGGTTAGTTTATGCCTGTAGGTAACGTGTTAGTTTATGCCTGTAGGTAACGTGTTAGTTTATGCCTGTAGATAATATGTTAGTTTATGCCTGTAGGTAACACGTTAGTTTATGCCTGTCGGTAACACGTTAGTTTATGCCTGTCGGTAACACGTTAGTTTATGCCTGTAGGTAACGCGTTAGTTTATGCCTGTAGGTAACACGTTAGTTTATGCCTGTAGGTAACGCGTTAGTTTATGCCTGTAGGTAACACGTTAGTTTATGCCTGTAGGTAACACGTTAGTTTATGCCTGTAGGTAACACGTTAGTTTATGCCTGTAGGTAACACGTTAGTTTATACCTGTAGGTAACACGTTAGTTTATACCTGTAGGTAACACGTTAGTTTAACCCTGTAGGTAACACGTTAGTTTATGCCTGTAGGTAACACGTTAGTTTAACCCTGTAGGTAACAGGTTAGTTTATGCCTGTAGGTAACACGTTAGTTTAACCCTGTAGGTAACAGGTTAGTTTATGCCTGTAGGTAACACGTTAGTTTATGCCTGTAGGTAACGTGTTAGTTTATGCCTGTAGGTAACGTGTTAGTTTATGCCTGTCGGTAACACGTTAGTTTATGCCTGTAGGTAACACGTTAGTTTATGCCTGTAGGTAATACGTTAGTTTATGCCTGTAGGTAACACGTTAGTTTATGCCTGTAGGTAACACGTTAGTTTATGCCTGTATGTAACACGTTAGTTTATGCCTGTAGGTAACGTGTTAGTTTATGCCTGTCGGTAACACGTTAGTTTATGCCTGTGGGTAACACGTTAGTTTATGCCTGTCGGTAACACGTTAGTTTATGCCTGTAGGTAACAGGTTAGTTTATGCCTGTAGGTAACGTGTTAGTTTATGCCTGTAGGTAACACGTTAGTTTATGCCTGTAGGTAACACGTTAGTTTATGCCTGTAGGTAACAGGTTAGTTTATGCCTGTAGGTAACACGTTAGTTTAACCCTGTAGGTAACAGGTTAGTTTATGCCTGTAGGTAACACGTTAGTTTATGCCTGTAGGTAACGTGTTAGTTTATGCCTGTAGGTAACACGTTAGTTTATGCCTGTAGGTAACACGTTAGTTTATGCCTGTAGGTAACGTGTTAGTTTATGCCTGTAGGTAACACGTTAGTTTAACCCTGTAGGTAACACGTTAGTTTATGCCTGTACGTAACGTGTTAGTTTATGCCTGTAGGTAACAGGTTAGTTTATGCCTGTAGGTAACGTGTTAGTTTATGCCTGTAGGTAACGTGTTAGTTTATGCCTGTAGGTAATATGTTAGTTTATGCCTGTAGGTAACACGTTAGTTTATGCCTGTCGGTAACACGTTAGTTTATGCCTGTAGGTAACGTGTTAGTTTATGCCTGTAGGTAACGCGTTAGTTTATGCCTGTAGGTAACACGTTAGTTTATGCCTGTAGGTAACGCGTTAGTTTATGCCTGTAGGTAAAACGTTAGTTTATGCCTGTAGGTAACGCGTTAGTTTATGCCTGTAGGTAACACGTTAGTTTATACCTGTAGGTAACACGTTAGTTTATACCTGTAGGTAACACGTTAGTTTATGCCTGTAGGTAACACGTTAGTTTAACCCTGTAGGTAACACGTTAATTTATGCCTGTAGGTAACACGTTAGTTTAACCCTGTAGGTAACACGTTAGTTTATGCCTGTAGGTAACACGTTAGTTTAACCCTGTAGGTAACAGGTTAGTTTATGCCTGTAGGTAACGTGTTAGTTTAACCCTGTAGGTAACGTGTTAGTTTAACCCTGTAGGTAACACGTTAGTTTATACCTGTAGGTAACACGTTAGTTTATACCTGTAGGTAACACGTTAATTTATACCTGTAGGTAACACGTTAGTTTATGCCTGTAGGTAACACGTTAGTTTAACCCTGTAGGTAACACGTTAGTTTATGCCTGTAGGTAACATGTTAGTTTATGCCTGTAGGTAACAGGTTAGTTTATGCCTGTAGGTAACACGTTAGTTTAACCCTGTAGGTAACAGGTTAGTTTATGCCTGTAGGTAACACGTTAGTTTTTGCCTGTAGGTAACACGTTAGTTTATGCCTGTACGTAACGTGTGGGTAAGGAGAGCAGGGATGTAGTTGAGGGGAGCTTACACTATGTTCTGTGGGTTAATGATTGACAGGGGAGCTATAGCTCATGTTTCCACTCATCATGTGCTTCTGAAACATACGCCATCGACATCACAGTTCAACGCCATTAGTTACCATAGCCAGTTGACAGTGTAAAGCTTGTTTCAATACAGTATTCTAGGCGTCCATAACTGAGTTGATTCATTGGCAGAATAGAATCATTACCAATAATCATGTGAGCATTATAAAAGGCCTCCCATATACACTGTAGGCTTTTCATTGTCTACGTGCCAAATGACACCTTATAGACAGAGAAGAGACAGGCCTGGCATGGTGTGTGGAGGAGGACAGAGGAGACAGACCTGGCATGGTGTGTGGAGGAGTAGAGAGGAGATAGACATGGCATGGTGTGTGGAGGAGTAGAGAGGAGACAGACCTGGCATGGTGTGTGGAGGAGTAGAGAGGAGACAGACCTGGCATGGTGTGTGGAGGAGTAGAGAGGAGACATGCCTGGCATGGTGTGTGGAGGAGTAGAGAGGAGACAGACCTGGCATGGTGTGTGGAGGAGGACAGAGGATACAGACCTGGCATGGTGTGTGGAGGAGTAGAGAGGAGACAGACCTGGCATGGTGTGTGGAGGAGGACAGAGGAGACAGACCTGGCATGGTGTGTGGAGGAGTAGAGAGGAGACAGACCTGGCATGGTGTGTGGAGGAGGACAGAGGAGACAGACCTGGCATGGTGTGTGGAGGAGTAGAGAGGAGACAGACCTGGCATGGTGTGTGGAGGAGGACAGAGGAGACAGACCTGGCATGGTGTGTGGAGGAGTAGAGAGGAGACAGACCTGGCATGGTGTGTGGAGGAGTAGAGAGGAGACAGACCTGGCATGGTGTGTGGAGGAGGACAGAGGAGACAGACCTGGCATGGTGTGTGGAGGAGTAGAGAGGAGACAGACCTGGCATGGTGTGTGGAGGAGTAGAGAGGATACAGACCTGGCATGGTGTGTGGAGGAGTAGAGAGGAGACAGACCTGGCATGGTGTGTGGAGGAGGACAGAGGAGACAGACCTGGCATGGTGTGTGGAGGAGTAGAGAGGAGACAGACCTGGCATGGTGTGTGGAGGAGTAGAGAGGAGACAGACCTGGCATGGTGTGTGGAGGAGGACAGAGGAGACAGACCTGGCATGGTGTGTGGAGGAGTAGAGAGGAGACAGACCTGGCATGGTGTGTGGAGGAGGACAGAGGAGACAGACCTGGCATGGTGTGTGGAGGAGAGAGGAGACAGACCTGGCATGGTGTGTGGAGGAGTAGAGAGGAGACAGACCTGGCATGGTGTGTGGAGGAGGACAGAGGAGACAGACCTGGCATGGTGTGTGGAGGAGAAGAGAGGAGACAGACCTGGCATGGTGTGTGGAGGAGTAGAGAGGAGACAGACCTGGCATGGTGTGTGGAGGAGTAGAGAGGAGACAGACCTGGCATGGTGTGTGGAGGAGGACAGAGGAGACAGACCTGGCATGGTGTGTGGAGGAGTAGAGAGGAGACAGACCTGGCATGGTGTGTGGAGGAGTAGAGAGGAGACAGACCTGGCATGGTGTGTGGAGGAGGACAGAGGAGACAGACCTGGCATGGTGTGTGGAGGAGTAGAGAGGAGACAGACCTGGCATGGTGTGTGGAGGAGTAGAGAGGAGACAGGCCTGGCATGGTGTGTGGAGGAGTAGAGAGGAGACAGACCTGGCATGTTGTGTGGAGGAGGACAGAGGAGACAGACCTGGCATGGTGTGTGGAGGAGGACAGAGGATACAGACCTGGCATGGTGTGTGGAGGAGTAGAGAGGAGACAGACCTGGCATGGTGTGTGGAGGAGTAGAGAGGAGACAGACCTGGCATGGTGTGTGAAGGAGTAGAGAGGAGACAGGCCTGGCATGGTGTGTGGAGGAGTAGAGAGGAGACAGACCTGGCATGGTGTGTGGAGGAGTAGAGAGGAGACAGACCTGGCATGGTGTGTGGAGGAGTAGAGAGGAGACAGACCTGGCATGGTGTGTGGAGGAGTAGAGAGGAGACAGACCTGGCATGGTGTGTGGAGGAGTAGAGAGGAGACAGACCTGGCATGGTGTGTGGAGGAGTAGAGAGGAGACAGACCTGGCATGGTGTGTGGAGGAGTAGAGAGGAGACAGGCCTGGCATGGTGTGTGGAGGAGGACAGAGGAGACAGACCTGGCATGGTGTGTGGAGGAGTAGAGAGGAGACAGACCTGGCATGGTGTGTGGAGGAGTAGAGAGGAGACAGACCTGGCATGGTGTGTGGAGGAGGACAGAGGATACAGACCTGGCATGGTGTGTGGAGGAGTAGAGAGGAGACAGACCTGGCATGGTGTGTGGAGGAGGACAGAGGAGACAGACCTGGCATGGTGTGTGGAGGAGTAGAGAGGAGACAGACCTGGCATGGTGTGTGGAGGAGGACAGAGGAGACAGACCTGGCATGGTGTGTGGAGGAGTAGAGAGGAGACAGACCTGGCATGGTGTGTGGAGGAGGACAGAGGAGAAAGACCTGGCATGGTGTGTGGAGGAGTAGAGAGGAGACAGACCTGGCATGGTGTGTGGAGGAGTAGAGAGGAGACAGACCTGGCATGGTGTGTGGAGGAGGACAGAGGAGACAGACCTGGCATGGTGTGTGGAGGAGTAGAGAGGAGACAGACCTGGCATGGTGTGTGGAGGAGTAGAGAGGATACAGACCTGGCATGGTGTGTGGAGGAGTAGAGAGGAGACAGACCTGGCATGGTGTGTGGAGGAGGACAGAGGATACAGACCTGGCATGGTGTGTGGAGGAGTAGAGAGGAGACAGACCTGGCATGGTGTGTGGAGGAGTAGAGAGGAGACAGACCTGGCATGGTGTGTGGAGGAGGACAGAGGAGACAGACCTGGCATGGTGTGTGGAGGAGTAGAGAGGAGACAGACCTGGCATGGTGTGTGGAGGAGGACAGAGGAGACAGACCTGGCATGGTGTGTGGAGGAGTAGAGAGGAGACAGACCTGGCATGGTGTGTGGAGGAGTAGAGAGGAGACAGACCTGGCATGGTGTGTGGAGGAGGACAGAGGAGACAGACCTGGCATGGTGTGTGGAGGAGTAGAGAGGAGACAGACCTGGCATGGTGTGTGGAGGAGTAGAGAGGAGACAGACCTGGCATGGTGTGTGGAGGAGTAGAGAGGAGACAGACCTGGCATGGTGTGTGGAGGAGGACAGAGGAGACAGACCTGGCATGGTGTGTGTGGAGGAGTAGAGAGGAGACAGACCTGGCATGGTGTGTGGAGGAGTAGAGAGGAGACAGACCTGGCATGGTGTGTGGAGGAGGACAGAGGAGACAGACCTGGCATGGTGTGTGGAGGAGTAGAGAGGAGACAGACCTGGCATGGTGTGTGGAGGAGTAGAGAGGAGACAGGCCTGGCATGGTGTGTGGAGGAGTAGAGAGGAGACAGACCTGGCATGTTGTGTGGAGGAGGACAGAGAGGAGACAGACCTGGCATGGTGTGTGGAGGAGGACAGAGGATACAGACC
This sequence comes from Oncorhynchus nerka, assembly GCF_034236695.1. Classification (NCBI taxonomy): domain Eukaryota; kingdom Metazoa; phylum Chordata; class Actinopteri; order Salmoniformes; family Salmonidae; genus Oncorhynchus; species Oncorhynchus nerka. Next base: position 13,077,802 of record NC_088422.1, on the reverse strand, counting down.
TGGCATGGTGTGTGGAGGAGTAGAGAGGAGACAGACCTGGCATGGTGTGTGGAGGAGTAGAGAGGAGACAGACCTGGCATGGTGTGTGGAGGAGTAGAGAGGAGACAGGCCTGGCATGGTGTGTGGAGGAGTAGAGAGGAGACAGACCTGGCATGGTGTGTGGAGGAGTAGAGAGGAGACAGACCTGGCATGGTGTGTGGAGGAGTAGAGAGGAGACAGACCTGGCATGGTGTGTGGAGGAGTAGAGAGGAGACAGACCTGGCATGGTGTGTGGAGGAGGACAGAGGAGACAGACCTGGCATGGTGTGTGGAGGAGTAGAGAGGAGACAGGCCTGGCATGGTGTGTGGAGGAGGACAGAGGAGACAGGCCTGGCATGGTGTGTGGAGGAGTAGAGAGGAGACAGGCCTGGCATGGTGTGTGGAGGAGTAGAGAGGAGACAGACCTGGCATGGTGTGTGGAGGAGTAGAGAGGAGACAGACCTGGCATGGTGTGTGGAGGAGTAGAGAGGAGACAGACCTGGCATGGTGTGTGGAGGAGTAGAGAGGAGACAGACCTGGCATGGTGTGTGGAGGAGTAGAGAGGAGACAGACCTGGCATGGTGTGTGGAGGAGTAGAGAGGAGACAGACCTGGCATGGTGTGTGAAGGAGTAGAGAGGAGACAGGCCTGGCATGGTGTGTGGAGGAGTAGAGAGGAGACAGACCTGGCATGGTGTGTGGAGGAGTAGAGAGGAGACAGACCTGGCATGGTGTGTGGAGGAGTAGAGAGGAGACAGACCTGGCATGGTGTGTGGAGGAGTAGAGAGGAGACAGACCTGGCATGGTGTGTGGAGGAGTAGAGAGGAGACAGACCTGGCATGGTGTGTGGAGGAGTAGAGAGGAGACAGGCCTGGCATGGTGTGTGGAGGAGGACAGAGGAGACAGACCTGGCATGGTGTGTGGAGGAGTAGAGAGGAGACAGACCTGGCATGGTGTGTGGAGGAGTAGAGAGGAGACAGACCTGGCATGGTGTGTGGAGGAGGACAGAGGATACAGACCTGGCATGGTGTGTGGAGGAGTAGAGAGGAGACAGACCTGGCATGGTGTGTGGAGGAGGACAGAGGAGACAGACCTGGCATGGTGTGTGGAGGAGTAGAGAGGAGACAGACCTGGCATGGTGTGTGGAGGAGGACAGAGGAGACAGACCTGGCATGGTGTGTGGAGGAGTAGAGAGGAGACAGACCTGGCATGGTGTGTGGAGGAGGACAGAGGAGACAGACCTGGCATGGTGTGTGGAGGAGTAGAGAGGAGACAGACCTGGCATGGTGTGTGGAGGAGTAGAGAGGAGACAGACCTGGCATGGTGTGTGGAGGAGGACAGAGGAGACAGACCTGGCATGGTGTGTGGAGGAGTAGAGAGGAGACAGACCTGGCATGGTGTGTGGAGGAGTAGAGAGGATACAGACCTGGCATGGTGTGTGGAGGAGTAGAGAGGAGACAGACCTGGCATGGTGTGTGGAGGAGGACAGAGGAGACAGACCTGGCATGGTGTGTGGAGGAGTAGAGAGGAGACAGACCTGGCATGGTGTGTGGAGGAGTAGAGAGGAGACAGACCTGGCATGGTGTGTGGAGGAGGACAGAGGAGACAGACCTGGCATGGTGTGTGGAGGAGTAGAGAGGAGACAGACCTGGCATGGTGTGTGGAGGAGGACAGAGGAGACAGACCTGGCATGGTGTGTGGAGGAGTAGAGAGGAGACAGACCTGGCATGGTGTGTGGAGGAGTAGAGAGGAGACAGACCTGGTATGGTGTGTGGAGGAGGACAGAGGAGACAGACCTGGCATGGTGTGTGGAGGAGTAGAGAGGAGACAGACCTGGCATGGTGTGTGGAGGAGTAGAGAGGAGACAGACCTGGCATGGTGTGTGGAGGAGTAGAGAGGAGACAGACCTGGCATGGTGTGTGGAGGAGGACAGAGGAGACAGACCTGGCATGGTGTGTGGAGGAGTAGAGAGGAGACAGACCTGGCATGGTGTGGAGGAGTAGAGAGGAGACAGACCTGGCATGGTGTGTGGAGGAGGACAGAGGAGACAGACCTGGCATGGTGTGTGGAGGAGTAGAGAGGAGACAGACCTGGCATGGTGTGTGGAGGAGTAGAGAGGAGACAGGCCTGGCATGGTGTGTGGAGGAGTAGAGAGGAGACAGACCTGGCATGTTGTGTGGAGGAGGACAGAGGAGACAGACCTGGCATGGTGTGTGGAGGAGGACAGAGGATACAGACCTGGCATGGTGTGTGGAGGAGTAGAGAGGAGACAGACCTGGCATGGTGTGTGGAGGAGTAGAGAGGAGACAGACCTGGCATGGTGTGTGGAGGAGTAGAGAGGAGACAGGCCTGGCATGGTGTGTGGAGGAGTAGAGAGGAGACAGACCTGGCATGGTGTGTGGAGGAGTAGAGAGGAGACAGACCTGGCATGGTGTGTGGAGGAGTAGAGAGGAGACAGACCTGGCATGGTGTGTGGAGGAGTAGAGAGGAGACAGACCTGGCATGGTGTGTGGAGGAGTAGAGAGGAGACAGGCCTGGCATGGTGTGTGGAGGAGGACAGAGGAGACAGACCTGGCATGGTGTGTGGAGGAGTAGAGAGGAGACAGACCTGGCATGGTGTGTGGAGGAGTAGAGAGGAGACAGACCTGGCATGGTGTGTGGAGGAGTAGAGAGGAGACAGGCCTGGCATGGTGTGTGGAGGAGGACAGAGGAGACAGGCCTGGCATGGTGTGTGGAGGAGTAGAGAGGAGACAGGCCTGGCATGGTGTGTGGAGGAGTAGAGAGGAGACAGGCCTGGCATGGTGTGTGGAGGAGTAGAGGGAGACAGACCTGGCATGGTGTGTGGAGGAGTAGAGAGGAGACAGACCTGGCATGGTGTGTGGAGGAGTAGAGAGGAGACAGACCTGGCATGGTGTGTGGAGGAGTAGAGAGGAGACAGACCTGGCATGGTGTGTGGAGGAGTAGAGAGGAGACAGACCTGGCATGTGTGTGGAGGAGTAGAGAGGAGACAGACCTGGCATGGTGTGTGGAGGAGTAGAGAGGAGACAGACCTGGCATGGTGTGTGGAGGAGTAGAGAGGAGACAGACCTGGCATGGTGTGTGGAGGAGTAGAGAGGAGACAGACCTGGCATGGTGTGTGGAGGAGTAGAGAGGAGACAGGCCTGGCATGGTGTGTGGAGGAGTAGAGAGGAGACAGACCTGGCATGGTGTGTGGAGGAGTAGAGAGGAGACAGACCTGGCATGGTGTGTGGAGGAGTAGAGAGAGGAGACAGGCCTGGCATGGTGTGTGGAGGAGTAGAGAGGAGACAGACCTGGCATGGTGTGTGGAGGAGTAGAGAGGAGACAGGCCTGGCATGGTGTGTGGAGGAGTGGAGAGGAGACAGACCTGGCATGGTGTGTGGAGGAGGACAGAGGAGACAGACCTGGCATGGTGTGTGGAGGAGGACAGAGGAGACAGACCTGGCATGGTGTGTGGAGGAGTAGAGAGGAGACAGACCTGGCATGGTTTGTGGAGGAGTAGAGAGGAGACAGACCTGGCATGGTGTGTGGAGGAGGACAGAGGAGACAGACCTGGCATGGTGTGTGGAGGAGTAGAGAGGAGACAGACCTGGCATGGTGTGTGGAGGAGGACAGAGGATACAGACCTGGCATGGTGTGTGGAGGAGTAGAGAGGAGACAGACCTGGCATGGTGTGTGGAGGAGTAGAGAGGAGACAGACCTGGCATGGTGTGTGGAGGAGGACAGAGGATACAGACCTGGCATGGTGTGTGGAGGAGTAGAGAGGAGACATGCCTGGCATGGTGTGTGGAGGAGTAGAGAGGAGACAGACCTGGCATGGTGTGTGGAGGAGTAGAGAGGAGACAGACCTGGCATGGTGTGTGGAGGAGTAGAGAGGAGACAGGCCTGGCATGGTGTGTGGAGGAGTAGAGAGGATACAGACCTGGCATGGTGTGTGGAGGAGTAGAGAGGAGACAGACCTGGCATGGTGTGTGGAAGAGTGGAGAGGAGACAGACCTGGCATGGTGTGTGGAGGAGGACAGAGGAGACAGACCTGGCATGGTGTGTGGAGGAGTAGAGAGGAGACAGACCTGGCATGGTGTGTGGAGGAGGACAGAGGAGACAGACCTGGCATGGTGTGTGGAGGAGTAGAGAGGAGACAGACCTGGCATGGTGTGTGGAGGAGTAGAGAGGAGACAGACCTGGCATGGTGTGTGGAGGAGTAGAGAGGATACAGACCTGGCATGGTGTGTGGAGGAGTAGAGAGGAGACAGACCTGGCATGGTGTGTGGAGGAGGACAGAGGATACAGACCTGGCATGGTGTGTGGAGGAGTAGAGAGGAGACAGGCCTGGCATGGTGTGTGGAGGAGTAGAGAGGAGACAGACCTGGCATGGTGTGTGGAGGAGTAGAGAGGAGACAGACCTGGCATGGTGTGTGGAGGAGTAGAGAGGAGACAGGCCTGGCATGGTGTGTGGAGGAGTAGAGAGGAGACAGACCTGGCATGGTGTGTGGAGGAGTAGAGAGGAGACAGACCTGGCATGGTGTGTGGAAGAGTGGAGAGGAGACAGACCTGGCATGGTGTGTGGAGGAGTAGAGAGGAGATAGACCTGGCATGGTGTGTGGAGGAGTAGAGAGGAGACAGACCTGGCATGGTGTGTGGAGGAGTAGAGAGGAGACAGACCTGGCATGGTGTGTGGAGGAGTAGAAAGGAGACAGGCCTGGCATGGTGTGTGGAGGAGTGGAGAGGAGATGAGACTGAGTGGAAAGTGATGAGGAAAGGAGGCAGATTAATTACTTTAGCCTGGTCAAAGGTCACTTACCCCTAGGGCTCATGCACACACACACACACACACACACACACACACACACACACACACACACACACACACACACACACACACACACACACACACTGAATATTCCAAACGACACATAGTGAATTTTATTGAGTATGTAATCATAGGGTAGCAATTTGTGGTTGTTGTCTTTAGCAGTTAATGAACAGCTTTTTTATTCACCAATGTGTTTTTGTTTGTTTATGGGATTCAATAAAGCTCTAATTAGATACCAAATTATTCTTTTTTTTATAGAGATGAAAGATCTTTCTAAGATTATTAGTAATTATTAGTAATGAGTTATTCCAAAACTTACGTAAAAAAAATGGTTTGGGTGCATAAAGATTCTCTTGGAACAACAAAACATTCTATATTTAGAATAAAGAGTCACTTGGAACAACACAACATTCTATATTTAGAAAAAAGAGTCACATGGAACAACCAAACATTCTATATTTAGAATAAAGATTCACTTGGAACAACAAAACATTATATATTTAGAATAAAGAGTCACTTGGAACAACAAAACATTCTATATTTAGAATAAAGAGTCACTTGGAACAACAAAACATTCTACATTTAGAATAAAGAGTCACTCGGAACAACAAAACATTCTATATTTAGAATAAAGAGTCACTTGGAACAACAAAACATTCTATATTTAGAATAAAGAGTCACTTGGAATAACAAAACATTCTATATTTAGAATAAAGAGTCACTTGGAACAACAAAACATTCTTCATTTAGATTAAATAGTCACTTGGAACACCAAAACATTCTACATTTACAAGTGCTAACACGACAATAGCTAAATTGCATCTAAATGATCTTGATTATTTGCGATCATTAACCTGACCATCGCCCTCTGTTAGATGGACATTTAAATAATAGGTGTGTGGACACAGCTTAATAACATGTGTAGATGTATGAACACCCCAATCCATACACTCCATTCCATTTCATCCAACACTTGATCAATCACCATCCAAATGTCAAATGAGATGCCATCATGTAAAATAAGCTTAGCAGTGATGTATTGCCCTGGGTGTCACACAAGCAATGGGTCTATATTCACCTTAATCTCCTCTGTGGCCGTGTTCAGGATCTTTGTTCAATGCTTGGGAAGACAAATGACTGGTATGTTGGCCCTGACAGACCTGGACTCTCCCATCACAACACAGGTCTACGGAAGCCACGCACCGGGAATTCACAGTAATGATTTCTCTATCAGAGTAGAAAGAATGGAGAGGAGAGAGGAAGAGGAACCCATCACAGACAGGAAGTGTATAGGCCAGCACCCCCATGGGTCAGCTGCAGACCAATCCCAGTACAGTCAGACTCAGCCCGGATGGTTCTGGTTGCATAGGTTAAAGTTTCCCCTAATCCTAACCATAACCATTAGTGGAGGAAATGCTAATCTGACCCAGTGTCATCATCTAGGGGGAACTTCACCTTACACCGGTTGTGTACAGTACTCTGTGGAGCGGAGAGGGGTGTGGATTACTTTGGCTTTCATCTATCGGAATGGTGGAGGAGGATCAATAGGATGTTTGCTTTGAGCTGGGGCCGGGCAGGGCCAGCCTCAAGGCCCGCGTCAGTCCCTGTCAGTCAGACAGACCTTGGCAAGCCCTTGGAATGGCTGGGGCTGAGTGGCTGGAGCTGAATTGATGGCCTGTTTAAGTTAGTGGCATACCAGGCCTGTATTGGCCTAATTAAGCAGGCAGCAATGGGGTGATTTAGAGTCATTAAGAAGCCAGGGAGGGATCCACATCAGCCCGCAGGCCAACCCACACGTGTCTTATACCTGGACTGGCTGGTAGGATTTAGCACCAGGGTCGTATTCATTAGGACACACGTAACATTTCGCAACGGAATTTGTGCAAGCGCAAACGCTTCATGCACAGAGTACTGTCTGCTCCTACGTGTGTGTTTATCTCCGATGACATCACGGGAGGGCGCCGCTCTGCAGCTCTCTCTCTCTCTCTCTCTCTCTGTGCGTGCGTGCTAAGTGTGTGTTGCTCCCAACTTCATCGAGGAGTCAGTGCAATACTGCAACAGACACAGTGTGTGGCGTGGCTTCCTGACAGTCGCACACAGAGTATGAATTATAGATGATGGATGCTGCACGGTGAGTCAGGTGGCTGACATTAAACCAAAATGGCAATGTGAAACATAAGGATTATGATGTATTAAGGAGCACACGCCTGGGTAAGTGAGAGCTAAATGCGTCAAACGGATTGACTCTCACGCTCCGCAGAGAAAGCATTTCACAACTCCATAAACTCGCTTGCTCAAACCGGGTGCGAATACTTAATGGAAGAACATGTGTTTTTGGGTGAGTGGAACACACTATTCCCTGGTTAGGAAGTGCGCAGAGATGAAGTGCTACTTCAAACTGAAGTATTGTGTTATATAGCCTGTGGATTGAATTGCCTAGGCTTAGCCCATTGTACAAAATTGCTGTTTATTTATCCTATGGCATTTGCGTACTGTACATTCATCTGTCAGACTGAAACTTCTTGAATGTTGCAATATCATCTTTGATTAAAAAAGTGCACTAGTAACATACAAATGGGGACTGCTAAAATGCATGAATAATCCCACACAACCCAGCAGACTGTTGGCATTACTTTAACTCAGACTGAAGAGCATAGAAAGCAGCTTAAACTTATTCATAAATATGTTAGGTGACATTGTTGTCTTGCACCTACAGATGTAGGATCTTAATTTGAGTCAGTTTGCTACAGGAGGAAAATAATCCTGCAGCAAAAATACATTTGAAATATTATATGGATTATAATTATTGGAGGGGTTCATTAGGGCAATTCAAGTCTGAAATGTAATCCTCGCATCCTCGCACGGGTGCATCAAACTAAGTAACATAATAAAGTTAAATTGCACCAATAATCACAAACAACCCAACATTTATGAATTCCCCCCCCACAACGAAAAACATTTAGATAAGATGTTGTGTATAATATGATGTTTATGATGTCATAAAGTAGCCATGCCCCCCCTCAAAACATTTAGATAAGTTGCTGTGTATAATATGATGTTTATGATGTCATAAAGTAGCCATGCCCCGCCTCAAAACATTTAGATAAGATGTTGTGTATAATATGATGTTTATGATGTCATAAAGTAGCCATGCTCACCCTCAAAACATTTAGATAAGTTGCTGTGTATAATATGATGTTTATGATGTCATAAAGTAGCCATGCCCCCGCTCAAAACATTTACATAAGATGCTGTGTATAATATGATGTTTATGATGTCATAAAGTAGCCATGCCCCGCCTCAAAACATTTAGATAAGATGCTGTGTATAATATGATGTTTATGATGTCATAAAGTAGCCATGCCCCGCCTCAAAACATTTAGATAAGATGCTGTGTATAATATGATGTTTATGATGTCATAAAGTAGCCATGCCCCGCCTCAAAACATTTAGATAAGATGCTGTGTATAATATGATGATGTTTATGATGTCATAAAGTAGCCATGCCCCGCCTCAAAACATTTAGATAAGATGCTGTGTATAATATGATGTTTATGATGTCATAAAGTAGCCATGCCCCGCCTCAAAACATTTAGATAAGATGCTGTGTATAATATGATGTTTATGATGTCATAAAGTAGCCATGCCCCCTCAAAACATTTAGATAAGATGCTGTGTATAATATGATGTTTATGATGTCATAAAGTAGCCATGCCCGCCTCAAAACATTTAGATAAGATGCTGTGTATAATATGATGTTTATGATGTCATAAAGTAGCCATGCCCCGCCTCAAAACATTTAGATAAGATGCATGATGTCATAAAGTAGCCATGCCCCGCCTCAAAACATTTAGATAAGATGCTGTGTATAATATGATGTTTATGATGTCATAAAGTAGCCATGCCCCCCCTCAAAACATTTAGATAAGATGCTGTGTATAATATGATGTTTATGATGTCATAAAGTAGCCATGCCGGAGAAGAAAATAGTCAAATCCAAGCCAATCTTTTCACGTTTTGAGGACTAACCAACCCCGTTCTATGTATTTGTGTGTACACTGCCTTTTGACTTATTCCACATTATTCCACGTTGTTGTGTTACAGCCTGAATGTTTGTCTCATCCTACTACACACAACACCCCATCATGACAAAGTGAAAACGTGTTTTTAGACATTTTTGCCAGTTTAATGAAACTGAATTGTGCAACATTTTCTTATTATTCTTTTCCAAATACTTCATGCTCTGTCAAATTGGTTATTGATCATTGCTAGACAAGCATTTTCAGGTCTTGCCATAGATTTTCAAGTAGATTTAAGTCAGAACTGTAACTCTGCCACTCAGGAACATTCATTGTCTTTAACTATCCTGGTGTCTGGTGGAAAGCAGACTGAACCAGGTTGCCATGCTCAAAGGGATATTCAATGTCTGCTTTTTTTTATTTTTACCCATCTACCAAGACTGCTCGACTGAGGGACCTTACACATAATTGTTTGTGGGGTACAGAGATGAGCTAGTCCATGCAACTTATTACGTGACTTGTTAAGCAGATTTATACTAATTGACTGAAGACATTTCAGCTTGTCATTTGTTATCAATTTGTAAAAATGTAAAAAACATAATTCCACTTTGGCATTATGGGGTATTGTGTGTGGGCCAGTGACACAAAATCTCAATGTAATACATTTTAAATTCAGGCTGCAACTCTAGGCAGAGTTGCAAAGAAAAAGCCATATTTCAGACTGGCCAATAAAAATAAAAGATGGGCAAAATAACACACTGGACAGAGGAACTCTGCCTAGAAGGCCAGCATCCCAGAATCACCTCTTCACTGTTGACATTGAGACTGGTGTTTTGCAGGTACAATTTTATGAAGCTGCCAGTTGAGAACTTGTGAGGCATCTATTTCTCAAACTAGACACTCTAATGTACTTGTCTTCTTGCTCAGTTGTGCCCCCAGGGCCTCCCACTCCTCTTTCTATTCTGGTTAGAGCCAGTTTGCGCTGTTCTGTGAAGGGAGTAGTACACAGCATTGTACCAGATCTTTGGTTTCTTGGCAATTTCTTGCATGGAATAGCCTTAATTTCTCAGAACAAGAATAGACTGACGAGTTTCAGAAGAAAGTTCTTTGTTTCTGGCCATTTTGAGCCTGTAATCGAATCCACAAATGTTGATGCTTCAGATACTCAACTAGTCTAAAGAAGGACAGTTGTCTTGCTATTTTAATCAGAACAACAGTTTTCAGCTGTGCTAACATAATTGCAAAAGGGTTTTCTAATGATCAATTAGCCTTTTAAAATTATAAACGTGGATTAGTTAACACAACATGCCATTGGAACACAGTAGTGATGGTTGCTGATAATGGGTCTCTGGACACCTATGTAAATATTCCATTAAAAATCAGCCGTTTCCAGCTACAATAGTCATTTACAACATTAACAATGTCTACACTGTATTTCTGATCAATTTGATGTTATTTTAATGGACAAATAATGTGCTTTCCTTTAAAAAACGATCGATGTCAGAGTGGAATGGACTAAGATACAGTAGAATAGTATATAATACAGTATATACATATGAGATGAGTAATGCAAGATATGTAAACATTATTAAGTGAATGAGATACCGTAGAATAGTATAGAAAATAGTATATCCATATGAGATGAGTAATGCAAGATATGTAAACATTATTAAGTGAATAAGATACCGTAGAATAGTATAGAAAACAGTATATACATATGAGATGAGTAATGCAAGATATGTAAACATTATTAAGTGAATGAGGAGAACTTATAGTTTCTCAATGGAGAGTCCAGGTTCCCAGGGTTCTGGAACCGATATTTCCAGATTCCCAGGGTTCTGGAACAGATATATCCAGGTTCCCATGGTTCTGGAACAGATATATCCAGATTCCCAGGGTTCTGAAACACATACATCCAGGTTCCCATGGTTCTGGAACAGATATATCCAGATTCCCAGGGTTCTGAAACACATACATCCAGGTTCCCATGGTTCTGGAACAGATATATCCAGATTCCCAGGGTTCTGGAACAGATATATCCAGGTTCCCATGGTTCTGGAACAGATATATCCAGGTTCCCATGGTTCTGGAACAGATATATCCAGGTTCCCATGGTTCTGGAACAGATATATCCAGGTTCCCATGGTTCTGGAACAGATATATCCTGTTTCCCAGGGTTCTGGAACATATATATCCAGGTTCCCATGGTTCTGGAACAGATATATCCAGGTTCCCATGGTTCTGGAACAGATATATCCTGTTTCCCAGGGTTCTGGAACAGAGACAGCACCATGTGTCTGATTTAAGTGTGATACTGATGGTGTATGAGGAGCTCTATCTCTCACAGTCTAATCACAGATGCTTTGATCTATGAGACACCATGCCAGTTACCTAGCTAGCTGTCAGTCAAATAAAAATAATTACCGTGCAGGACTCACTCACTCACTTAAGCCCTCTGCTTTCCTAGCGCAGAGCAAGGCAAGGCAAACCTCACTGGTGTCTTAATGAGAGTCCTGCTTCAAGCCTTTTAACCTTAGGCTGAGTTTATCCTTGCTTACAGTGGCAAGAAAAAGTATGTGAACCCTTTGGAATTACCTGGATTTCTGCATAAATTAGTCATAAAATTTGATCTGATCTTCATCTTAGTCACAACAATCGACAAACACAGTGTGCTTAAACTAATAACACATAAATTATTGTATTTTTTTTTTTTTTTTTCTATATTGAATACATCCTTTAAACATTCACAGTGTAGGTAGGAAATGTGAACCCCTAGGCTAATTACTTTTCCAAAACCTAATTGGAGTCAGGAGTTTGCTAACCTGGCATCCAATCAATGAGATGAGATTGGAGATGTTGGTTATAGCTGCCCTGCCCTATAAAAAACACTCACAATATCTGAGTGTGCTTTTCACAAGAATCATTACCTGATGTGGACCATGCCTTGAACAAAAGATATCTCAGAAGACCTAAGATTAAAAATAGTTGACTTGCATAAAGCTGGAAAGTGTTACAAAAGTATCTCTTAAAGCCGTGATGTTCATCAGTCCACGGTAAGATACATTGTCTATAAATGGAGAAAGTTCAGCACTGTTGCTACTCTCCGTAGGAGTGGCCGTCCTGCAAAGATGACTGCAAGAGCACAGTGCAGAATGCTCAATGAGGTTAAGAAGAATCCTAGAGTGTCAGCTAAAGACTTACAGAAATCTCTGGAACATGCTAACATCTCTGTTGACGAGTCTACGTTACGTAAAACACTAAACAAGAATGGTGTTCATGGGAGGACACCACTGAAGAAGCCACTGCTGTCCAAGAAAAACATTGCTGCACATCTGAAGTTCGTAAAAGAGCACCTGGATGTTCCACAGCGCTTCTGGCAAAATATTCTGTGGGCAGATTAAACTAAAGTTGAGTTGTTTGGAAGAAAAACACAACACTATGTGTGGAGAAAAAAAGGCACAGCACACCAACATCAAAACCTCATCCCAAACTTAAAGTATGGTGGAGGGTGAATCATGGTTTGGGGCTGCTTGCTGCCTCAAGGCCTGGACAGCTTGCTATCTGCTACGTAAAATTGAGTTTTGTCAAGACATTTTGCAGGAGAATGTAAGGCTATCTGTCTGCCAATTGAAACTCAACAGAAGTTGGGTGATGCACCACGACAACGACCCAAAACACAGAAATACATCAACAACAGAATGGCTTCAACAGAAGATTCTGGAGTGGTCCAGTCAGAGTCCTGACCTCAACCTGATTTAAAATGCTGTGGCAAACCTCGAGAGCGGTTCACACCAGACATCCTAAGAATATTGCTGAACTGAAACAGTTTTGCAAAGATGAATGGTCCAAAATTCCTCCTGACCGTTGGGCAGGTCTGATTCGCAACTACAGAAAACGTTTGGTTGAGTTTATTGCTGCCAAAGAAAGGATGGTCAACCAGTTATTTTAAATCCAAGGGGTTCACATACTATTTCCACCCTACACTGTGAATCTTTACACGGTGTGTTCAATAAAGACGTGAAAAAGTATAATTTTTATGTTATTTAGTTTAAGCAGACTGTGTTTGTCTATTGTTGTGACTTAGATGAAGATCGGATCAAATTTGATGACCAATTTATGCAGAAATCCTGGTCATTCCAAAGGGTTCACATACCTTGTTCTTGCCACTGTAGGTAATGAATCAGCTTACTTTCTGCTCGCATTCTTTCTGGCAGAAAGTTTTCTGGTTGAAAGAATCCCCCCTGTGTTGTTCGAGACCCTGCACATGGCTCCAAACCAGCAAGCCGGACCATCAGGAGGAGCGTCTCTGTGTCCGAACACACTGCCAAAATCAATAGCCTTCTCCTTGGCCGTGGACTAATGCAGCGAGGCAAAGTTTAATGTCCCAGGCCTTGTTGGGTGGTGCCATAGAGAGCGGCTTGCTTTTGGTCCAGATTTCTTGTTGGCCGCTCTATTTTCGTCATCAGTTGAGTGTTAACAACCTTGAACTGACGTGTTGGTTACAGCAGCCAATCCCCAGAGGAGCACATCTTCCCCCGGAATTCTGGCCTTTCTCTAATTAGGCAGAAACATCTGCCCTTGGACAAGCTGGGGAGAGTACTAATGGGCGTGAATGAACACAGAGAGCCTGAGGTGGGCTGGCATGTACTCATGAACACACACACACATGCACACACACACATGCACACACACACGCACACTCCGTCTCTTCAGTGAAGCATAGCCCCATCTGTGCTCTGTGTGGCGAGCATGTTTCACATACCACTTCACACAAATACTGTGCTGGAAGTCAGCAGGATCATCATGAAAACATAGCAGGCAGTAAACTTGCAAGTCATCAGAGAGAGATTGCGGGGGAGATAAAGAGAGATGGGTGGTGGGAGAGAGAGGGGGATGAGTGGGAGAGAGATATAGAGAGGGGGATGGGAGAGAGAGAGAGAGAGAGAGAGGGGGAGAGTTAGAGACCAGGAGAGAGAGAGAGCGGGAGAGAGTGAGAGAGCGGGAGAGAGAGAGAGCTGGAGAGAGACAGAGAAAGGGAGAGAGAGAGAGGGGGGGGGAGAGAGATAGAGAGCGGGAGAGAGAGAGAGAGCGGGAGAGAGAGAGAGCGAGAGAGAGAGAGACTAGGGAGCAGGGCAGAAATTGAGTTCAGAAATAAATGACCAGTCAGTGAGTCTGGGCCAGGGCTGTAAATAGTTCCTATCATGTCTGGCACAGAGATGGGCTTCCAGTGTCATCATGGCCCTCACCGATGACACCCACTTGGTTGTCATGGTTACTACCCGGCTGAGTGACCAGTGGACAGAGGGGGGCGAGGAAGAGAGAGAAAGAAAGAGGGAGGGAGGGAGACCATGATTGACAAGTGGTAGTAAGAGAAAGAGAGAGGGATTGGAGAGGGAGACAGATAGGGGGTGACAGAGAAAGAGAGAGGGATTAGAGAGGGTGACAGAGAAAGAGAGAGGGATTGGAGAGGGAGACAGATAGGGGGTGACAGAGAAAGAGAGAGGGATTGGAGAGGGAGACAAGAGAAGGGGTGACAGAGAAAGAGAGAGGGATTAGAGAGGGAGACAGAGAAAGAGAGAGGGATTGGAGAGGGAGACAGAGAAGGGGTGACAGAGAAAGAGAGAGGGATTAGAGAGGGAGACAGAGAAAGAGAGAGGGATTGATGGAGGTGTGTGGAAGGAGAGGAGACTTGTCCTTGAGAGGGAGACAGATAGGGGGTGACAGAGAAAGAGAGAGGGATTAGAGAGGGAGACTGAGAAAGAGAGAGGGAGACAGATAGGGGGAGACAGAGAAAGAGAGAGGGATTGGAGAGGGAGACAGATAGGGGGTGACAGAGAAAGAGAGAGGGATTGGAGAGGGAGATAGAGACAGAGGGAGAGAACAGATAGAGAGACAGGAGGAGAGTGAAAAACCTCTCCCTCTCTGTTTGCCTTATCTCACTGCCTCAGTCCAATTGACAGGTTGTTTTATGGGACTTGTCTGCAGTGTAATTATGAAGTTTTATTGAGTCTTTGTAGGAGATTAAAACACTATTAACGCTCCGCTGTCATGGAAGGAGGAGAGGAAGACTCTCCAGCTGTTGCTTTTTGTTTATGAGGTGTGTGGAAGGAGGAGAGGAAAGTGTTTTATGGACACCCCTTGTAGATGGGAGAGTTTAGTCACCTAGACAATTAGGTTGAATTAAATACATTGAACAGGAGAAACATGGGGTGCTGCCGGCGGAGAGGAAGACTTGTCCTTGTAGATGGGAGAGTGATGGAGGTGTGTGGAAGGAGGAGAGGAAGACTTGTCCTTGTAGATGGGAGAGTGATGGAGATGTGTGGAAGGAGGAGAGGAAGACTTGTCCTTGTAGATGGGAGAGTGATGGAGGTGTGTGGAAGGAGGGGAGGAAGACTTGTCCTTGTAGATGGGAGAGTGATGGAGGTGTGTGGAAGGAGGAGAGGAAGACTTGTCCTTGTAGATGGGAGAGTGATGGAGGTGTGGAAGGAGGAGAGGAAGACTTGTCCTTGTAGATGGGAGAGTGATGGAGGTGTGTGGAAGGAGGAGAGGAAGACTTGTCCTTGTAGATGGGAGAGTGATGGAGGTGTGTGGAAGGAGGAGAGGAAGACTTGTCCTTGTAGATGGGAGAGTGATGGAGGTGTGTGGAAGGAGGAGAGGAAGACTTGTCCTTGTAGAGGTGTGGAAGGAGGAGAGGAAGACTTGTCCTTGTAGATGGGAGAGTGGAGGTGTGTGGAAGGAGGAGAGGAAGACTTGTCCTTGTAGATGGGAGAGTGATGGAGTGTGTGGAAGGAGGAGAGGAAGACTTGTCCTTGTAGATGGGAGAGTGATGGAGGTGTGTCGAAGGAGGAGAGGAAGAGGTAGATGGGGAAGATAGGAACTGAGACTTGTAGATGTGGACAGAGAAGACTTGTCCTTGTAGATGGGAGAGTGATGGATCTGTCCTTGGAAGTGTGTCGAAGGAGGAGAGAACAGAGCAGAGCAGAGAGAGATATATATATATATACAAAGACATGGCTACCCAAAGAGGAGTGTGTATGTGGTCACTGCACTACAGGGGAGGTAGAAACAGAGATGCACTTTCTCCTTTACTGTGAGAAATATTCCTCAACAAGAGATTCATTATTCACTGAAATTACTACATTTATTCCAAATTTTAATTTATAAACCCAGAGGAAAAACAAAAAATGATCATAGGCAAAGGAGCAATGTCTCCTCTTGCAGCCAAATATGTATTTGTTTGCCATAGCAATAGTAAATCAATTGTTATTAGTATGATTGTTATTACTATTCGTGGCATTATTGTTATTACTGTAACGGCTCTCTTCTATCTCCTCCTCTGACGAAGAGGTAGAACAAGGATCGGACCAAAATGCAGCGTGATGATGATTCATGATATATTTTAATGAAGGAAAACCTATACATACAGAAACTACAAACATATCAAAATGAAATAATGAAAACCGAAACAGCCCTATCTGGTGCAAACACAAACACAGAGACAGGAACAATCACCCACGAAACACTCACAGAATATGGCTACCTAAATATGGTTCCCAATCAGAGACAACGATAATCACCTGACTCTGATTGAGAACCGCCTCAGGCAGCCATAGACTACGTAGACACCCCACAAAACCCCTAAGACAAAAACACACCACAATAACCCATGTCACACCCTGGCCTGACCAAATAAAGAAAGAAAACACAAAATACTAAGACCAAGGCGTGACAATTACTATTATTGTTGTCACTATTATTATTATTATTTGTATTATTATTATTATTGTTGTTGTTGTTGATTATTACTCCAAATGGTAGTAGTACATGTGGTACAGGTAGTAGGGGTGGGGGTGATGGTAATGATAGCAGTTTAAATGATGGTGGTAGCAGTAGTAGTAATGATGATGGTAGTTGTAGTACTGATGTAATGGTGAGGATGACAATTAGTTAGTTATAAGTTAGTTATGATTTCATTTTCCATGTTTAGCCTTTTATAATTATTATTTTCCTACCATTGAATTTTGTTATTACTATTATTATTATTCTTTATTACAATGTGTATTGTATACATTGTTGCTTTGGCAATATTGACACAATGCTTTTCATGCCAATAAAGCAGCTTGAGAGAGAGAGACAGAGAGACAGACAGACAGACAGACAGACAGACAGACAGACAGACAGACAGATAGCCACAGACAGACAGACCGGTTTGAATCCCAGAGCCAACAAGGTGAAACATCTGTCTCTGTTCCCTTGAGCAAGGCATTAACCCCATTGCTCCAGGGGCGCCGGATAAGGGTGACCCTGGCCCTGACCCCACTCTCTACGGATGTGTCAGGGGAAGTTGGGATATGAAGAAACACATTTTTATGTGTAACAGGACAAATTATAATAATGATAAATATTATCATTATTGATGATGATGATGATGATGATGAGGAAGGCCCAAAAAATTGTCAAAGACTCCAGTCACCCAAGTCATAGTCTGTTCTCTTTGCTACCGCACGGCAAGAGGTACCGGAGCGCCAAGTCTCAGTCCAAAAGGCTCCTTAACAGCTTCTACCTCCAAGACATAAGACTGCTGAACAACTAATCAAATGGCCACCCGGACAATTTACATTGACCCCCCCCACCCCCTCCTTTTGTTTTTACACTGCTGCTACTCACTGTTTATTATCTATGCATAGTCACTTTACCCCTACCTACATGTACTAACCAGTACCCTGCACATTGACTTGTTATTGTTACTGCTACTCACTGTTTATTATCTATGCATAGTCACTTTACCCCTAACTACATGTACTAACCAGTACCCTGCACATTGACTTGTTATTGTTACTGCTACTCACTGTTTATTATCTATGCATAGTCACTTTACCCCTACCTACATGTACTAACCAGTACCCTGCACATTGACTTGTTATTGTTACTGCTACTCACTGTTTATTATCTATGCATAGTCACTTTACCCCTAACTACATGTACTAACCAGTACCCTGCACATTGACTTGTTATTGTTACTGCTACTGGCTGTTTATTATCTATGCATAGTCACTTTACCCCTACCTACATGTACTAACCAGTACCCTGCACATTGACTTGTTATTGTTACTGCTACTCACTGTTTATTATCTATGCATAGTCACTTTACCCCTACCTACATGTACTAACCAGTACCCTGCACATTAACTTGTTATTGTTACTGCTACTCACTGTTTATTATCTATGCATAGTCACTTTACCCCTACCTACATGTACTAACCAGTACCCTGCACATTGACTTGTTATTGTTACTGCTACTCACTGTTTATTATCTATGTATAGTCACTTTACCCCTACCTACATGTACTAACCAGTACCCTGCACATTGACTTGTTATTGTTACTGCTACTCACTGTTTATTATCTATGCACAGTCACTTTACCCCTACCTACATGTACTAACCAGTACCCTGCACATTAACTTGTTACCGGTATCCCCTGTATATAGCCACGTTCTTGTTATTTTATTTTTTACTTTAGTTTATTTGGTAAATATTTTCTTAACTCTTTCTTGAACTGCATTGTTGTTTACGGGCTTGTAAGTAAGCATTTCATGGTGAGGTCTACCTGTTGTATTCGGCGCATGTGACAAACAAAGTTGGATTTTATTTGATATATTTATTGTTATTATTATTATGATTGTGTGTGTGTGTGTGTGTGTGTGTGTGTGTGTGTGTGTGTGTGTGTGTGTGTGTGTGTGTGTGTGTGTGTGTGTGTGTGTGAGAGAGAGGGAGAGGGTTTTGACATCACTCTACATACAACACTCAGGATGCGCTACGCGCTCACCTGTAAACACACAATATATGTGTGTGCGTGTGTGTGTGTGTGTTTAAGTTTAAGTGCTCCCACCGCGATCCACCCTCATTTCTATCATTGTGTTTTTGCTTTACAGCAACTGTCATTTCTGCTCACTGGAATTACACGAATTATAGTGTTCACTCGCTCCATTAGCTGTTCCATGATGCCAAAATATTATCGCTAGTTAAGAGTTAACATGGATACATATTTATGCTTGTTTGTATAAAGTATTCATGGGTTTTTCTCCCACCCACAGCAAACTCCATTTTTTATGAGAGACTACAGCATTTCCATAGAGCATGATCCACCCAGCTGTCATAAAATGAGGGTCTCTGTTCAGTGTGTATCACTGAAGCATTACAGATTGTTTGTCTCTGTTCAGTGTGTATCACTGAAGCATTACAGATTGTTTGTCTCTGTTCAGTGTGTATCACTGAAGCATTACAGATTGTGTGTCTCTGTTCAGTGTGTATCACTGAAGCATTACAGATTGTTTGTCTCTGTTCAGTGTGTATCACTGAAGCATTACAGATTGTTTGTCTCTGTTCAGTGTGTATCACTGAAGCATTACAGATTGTTTGTCTCTGTTCAGTGTGTATCACTGAAGCGTTACAGATTGTTTGTCTCTGTTCAGTGTGTATCACTGAAGCATTACAGATTGTTTGTCTCTGTTCAGTGTGTATCACTGAAGCGTTACAGATTGTTTGTCTCTGTTCAGTGTGTATCACTGAAGCATTACAGATTGTTTGTCTCTGTTCAGTGTGTATCACTGAAGCATTACATATTGTTTGTCTCTGTTCAGTGTGTATCACTGAAGCGTTACAGATTGTTTGTCTCTGTTCAGTGTGTATCACTGAAGCATTACAGATTGTTTGTCTCTGTTCAGTGTGTATCACTGAAGCATTACAGATTGTGTGTCTCTGTTCAGTGTGTATCACTGAAGCATTACAGATTGTGTGTCTCTGTTCAGTGTGTATCACTGAAGCATTACAGATTGTGTGTCTCTGTTCAGTGTGTATCACTGAAGCATTACAGATTGCGTGATAGAGATGTAAAGGACATATGCAGTGTTTACCGTGTATACTGTCTGCTAACGCGGGACCATTGCCTTTAACTTCCAATCCCGCTGTAATGCTGAACTTCCCCGTGGGTTAAATAGCTTGACAGCTTTCATGACTGCAGTCTACTTACAGTCAGAGGCGTCAGAAAGGGAACACAGTCAAAAGCATTTGCTTTAAAGTGGATAATTGCACCATCAGATGCATATTTTAGAAATGTATAATATTACTCAGGCTGGTCAATCCTGACAAAATATGTATTGAATTCCTGAATACATATTCTAATCTTTTTTTTCTTTCTTTTCTTCTCTCTCTATCGTTGTGTTTTACAGGTTGTGGAGACGAATCTCATGGCATTCGACTGTCACTGGATCATCATCAATGAGGTCAGTGCGGAGGCAGCCAAGGCTACAGTGTGGCATGCTGGGTTGTAGTGTTGTTGTTGTGTTTGGGGTGGGTATGCTTATAGCTGTCTGCCGAGGTAACAGTAGGGGGTACTGCAGAACACTGGGGGGGGGGTCACAAATATCCTCAAAATGAACACAATTTGTGAATGACAAATACCCTCAAAATGAACACAATTTGTGAATCACAAATACCCTCAAAATGAACACAATTTGTGTATCACAAATACCCTCAAAATGAACACAATTTGTGTATCACAAATACCCTCAAAATGAACACAATTTGTGAATCACAAATACCCTCAAAATGAACACAATTTGTGTATCACAAATACCCTCAAAATGAACACAATTTGTGTATCACAAATACCCTCAAAATGAACACAATTTGTGTATCACAAAGACCCTCAAAATGAACACAATTTGTGTATCACATATACCCTCAAAATGAACACAATTTGTGTATCACAAATACCCTCAAAATGAACACAATTTGTGAATCACAAATACCCTCAAAATGAACACAATTTGTGAATGACAAATACCCTCAAAATGAACACAATTTGTGTATCACAAAGACCCTCAAAATGAACACAATTTGTGTATCACAAATACCCTCAAAATGAACACAATTTGTGTATCACAAATACCCTCAAAATGAACACAATTTGTGTATCACAAATACCCTCAAAATGAACACAATTTGTGCATCACAAATACCCTCAAAATGAACACAATTTGTGCATCACAAATACCCTCAAAATGAACACAATTTGTGTATCACAAATACCCTCAAAATGAACACAAACAAAGACACACATAAATGAACATGTTTCATGTTGAAAGGACAGCTACGGCCAGGTTTTATCTTTAATATGAATGAGAGATGATGGCTATAATGATGTTCCTTTTTTCTACAACTCACCCCACTGAAGTTCGGATTGAAAAGCAGAGCATTCATAACTGACCGTTCCCCTCTATATGTGGGGACGTATGGCATGAAGACAGACTGGAACAGTCTGCCTTCTCTCTCTCTCTCTCTCTCTCTCTCTCGCCCTTTCCTTCCATGCCTCCCTGCTTGGCTTGTACCACATGGCGGGGTGAATGAGCACAAATGCCAACACACTGATCCAAATTAATACTGGCAAGTGAGGAAAAAAATAATACCACTTCAAGAGAAATTGAAATGGGGTCCGCCGAGACGGAGGGATGTTTTTCCTCAATAAGAGCAGGATGGATTTGGGGCTGCTGGGGGATGGTCCCCTGTAGTTACCAGGATAGGTTTGAGGGAACTAGAGGATGCATCCTAATAATATATCTCTCGTTCACTACTTCCCACAACTCTAAGAGCAGTGGATGTGTTGGGACATGGTGGGGGTTTCATGTACCTGTCATATCCTTTCAAATCAGTGACAGGAAGTAAAACAGTGTACACTTTTGTGAGAAAAGAGAGATAATTGGGACATAGCCAGACATTCACAGTCCCTGCATGGGGTGGTCTAGCTGACTCATGTTAAAAGACCAGCCTGAATACAGTAGGTTGACGTGTGAATCGGCTCAGCGTCACCCTCAGAATACAAAGATGCCATGGATAGGAATTCAAAGCTAAAGAATATGCCAGTAATACCAGAACTATACTAGACTGTTGGCATTACTTTAACTCAGACTGAAGAGCATAGAAAGCAGCTTAAACTTATTCATAAATATATTAGGTGACATTGTTGTCTTGAACCTACAGATGTAGGATCTTAATTTGAGCCAGTTTGCTACAAACGAAAACCATAAAACAGGCAAGGGTAATCCTTATTCTTCTGGAAATTGTTATCCCAAGTGGGGGACTTCTGTCCGCCATTAATTCCACATTTGTTTTACATTTTTGTTGTGCCGCCAGGTGTTATGGGGTAGCAAAGGATGCATGTGATTGGGACATGCCAATTTTGACATCCTTCCTAGAAATTCTGCCTCATAAGGCAGCATCCTTAGTATTACCAGTTGCCTCATTAAACCATCAATACACACTGAATTCACCTGCACAGCTGATCTTAATTGCAACCATTATTGGTCACCTCATTACCGCTCTCTAGAAGATGCTTGCAACCAAAGTGAACCCTGGACTGAAATGTGTAACTACATCAAGTCAATCAGTTGTTCATGCCAGAAGGATGTGGGCCGGAACCGAGCTCATGCGGTAGACCTATATTTTCACCCGAAAGGCAGCAGCCCTAACTGCTAGACCACCCCATGATTGATCTCAAGTTTGACAGTTCATTCGTAACCTTAATATGCAGGATACTCTTGTATGCCTTAGCCTAATGGAGACCAATATCTATCTTGTGTTTTTAAGATATATAAAATGATGGTTGTTGATGTGTACGGCTGCATTTCAGATACGTTCTTGTAAATGTTTGTGTTGCAGTAATAGGCTTAGCGTTTGAGCGAACAAGAGAGAACATCATTTTGATAGCAAGCCCTGATCCCCATGATTCGACTGCCCCGGCATGGAGAGAAAGAGAACTGCTCAAGTTAAGATCTGACATCTGTACAAGTTTGCTACAAGTTCCTGCAACAACAGGATGATCAAATTAAGATACGGCATCTGTAATCGCTTTGGTCTATTCAGAGAAGAGCCCGCTCTCCTATTTTAAATGTCAATCGCCTTAGCATTTGTCCAAAAGTATCACACGTCAAGTTAAATGACATTCTCCTTGCCATGCGGACTCCTAGTCATGGCTGATATGTCATGTAATCTAGACAGGAAGTTTGACAGAAAACAAGTCGGGGCAAATCTCTGACCCTAATTAAGCCTTAACCACCGAGTCCCCAGAGGGACCACAGTCATGTCCCAATCATTTACACTGACGACATGCCAAGAGCTTTTAGTACATGTCCACTGGAAGTCAAATGAGTTGACGTTTGTCAATTGGTACGTACCAGCACTTTGGAGGAGTTTGTACTCCTGTTAATAAAAACGTATAAAAAACAAATGCCTCCCGGACAGTATTTATTTCCTGGCCCTTGACCACGCTATGCTCGGGGAACGGCAAAGATGTTTTTGGCAGCAACTTTTTTAGCACTTTTCTGTGTTTATTCCGCCTTTTGTCAGAGCTTTGCGAGATAATCCCCTTCCTCGTTTTACTGGGGGAAAATGTTTGGGCTGTTGCCTATTACAAAGAGACCAGAATTTGACACATCACGTTGCTAAATCGTTTGAAATGAGATTGGCTGTTCCTCTGTTGGCAGACAGGTGTATCGTTGCGTTCTGTTTGGATGTGGAGAATGGCCACCAGAGCAGTGGTATTAGTGGACGCGGTCACCATCACCAATGTCATGCAGACAAAACATGTGCAAATAAAAATCAGCCAGAACAGCTTGGTGGAGTTTTGGAGCTACCTTCACCAGGGACGTTCCGACGTCTGCATTCATTAAATCATCAGACCCTGCTCCCCGCGCTCTGCATGTCCGTTCTAAAAAGAGGGAGATGTCTTTAGGCTAAAATTAGCAAGGTTCCACAAGGACGAACACACGCACATGCGCTCTCTCTCTTCTATGCACCTCACTCACTCCCCTCTCATGTGATCAGGGTTTACATCAAATGAATAATGGCTAGATGCACGAGGCCTCAAGTGCTTTCGTAACACAATATGGGAATAGTATAATAAATGCAATTTACCGTATGAATTGATCCATGACATATTGATGATTACATTTAAATTTGAGTCATTTAGAAGACACTCTTCTCCGCAGTGACTTACAGGAGCAATTAAGTGCTTTGCTCAAGAGAACAGACTTTTCACCTTTTGGTTACTGGCCAAACGCATCCAATGCTTTTAACCGCTAGGCTTCCTGCCGCCAATCTTACACTACGATTACTATAGGATTACTATAGGATTACTATAAACTTACTATACGATTACTATACGAGTACTATACGATTACTATAAGCTTACTGTTACTGTACGATTACTATAGGATTACTATAGAATTACAATAGGATTACTATACGATTACTATAGGATTACTATAGGATTACTATAGAATTACAATAGGATTACTATACGATTAATATAGGATTACTATAGGATTACTATACAATTACCATAGGATTACTATACGATTACTATAGAATTACAATAGGATTACTATAGAATTACAATAGGATTACTATACGATTACTATAGGATTACTATAGAATTACAATAGGATTACTATACGATTACTATAGGATTACTATAGAATTACAATAGGATTACTATACGATTACTATAGAATTACAATAGGATTACTATAGAATTACAATAGGATTACTATGCGATTACTATAGGATTACTATAGGATTACTATACAATTACCATAGGATTACTATACGATTACTATACGATTACTATACGATTACCATATGATTACTATACGATTACTATACGATTACTATACGATTACTATAGGATGACTATACAACTACTATAGGATTACTATACAATTACTATAGGATTACTATACGATTACAATAGGATTACTATATAATTACAATAGGATTACTATACGATTACTATAGGATTACTATACAATTACCATACGATTACTATACGATTACTATACGATTACCATACGATTACTATACAATTACCATATGATTACTATACGATTACTATACGATTACTATACGATTACCATACGATTACTATACAATTACCATACGATTACTATAGAATTACTATAGGATTACTATACGATTACAATAGGATGACTATACAATTTATAGGATTACTATAGAATTACTATAGGATTACTATGCAATAACTATAGGATTACTATACGCTTACTATACAATTACTATAGGATTACTATAGGATTACTATATGATCACTATAGGATTACTATAGGATTACTATACAATTACTATAGGATTACTGTATGATTACTGTACGATTACTGCAGTATATGATTACAATAAATCCCTTTATATCAGTTGTGTATTTGTTTATACGGCAAATAATTGTTTTCCCTCTGTTCTTCTGAACCCACTTTTTCCCGTGGTGTGTGTGTCTGTCTGTCTGTCTGTCTGTCTGTCTGTCTGTCTGTCTGTCTGTCTGTCTGTCTGTCTGTCTGTCTGTCTGTGTGTGTGTGTGTGTGCGTGCGTGCGTGCGTGCGACTCTTTGGGATCCTGCAGGAAATCTCAGACCAGGACGTCCAAGAACTGGTGATGAAGTCAATTGGGCGTCTGACCCTGATCAGGCAGACCTTCCCCCTGCCCCAGAACACCAGCCAGCGCTGTGTCAAGCACAACCACCGCATCAACACCTCCCTCTGCGACCCCAAGGACCCCAAAGCTCAGACACTGGAGGTAACACACACCACACCAAGGGTGTCCCCCGAATGGTTCCCTTTTGATTATATAGTCTACTACTTTAGACCAGAGCCCTGTCAAAAGTAGTTCACTTCATAGGGAATATGGTGTCATTGTCCCATCATCACCCCCTTTGCCACCCCTCCTTTTCCTCCAATTTCACAACTTCAAATGATCTCAAAGTTGTTAATGGCACCAACGTTGTCGCCCTGTGCCCCCAGGCTTGTGTTGTCTTCCAGGCTTTGTAATTAATTTTTGGAGAAGTAGGCCCACAATTTGTTTGTATCAAACATCATAATTCATTGCAATATTATCATGGAAATGTGGCACATCATTTCTTTGTTGTTATAAAAAAAATAAAAAAAATGTGTCCCTGGGCAGCAATATTGTGTCTATAATTATTGTTGAACATCAAGCCTTCAAATACAACAAATGCAGGGAAGAAAATAACATTGTACCTTGGGTTTTATATTTTCACCTAATTTTAAACATTTTCCTTCCAGAGAATAAATCACTTTTCTCCCCGGTAAACCGGTATTTCCCACCAAAACCGGAAGTGTCATTCATATAAAACCAGTTGGGCAACATTATTATACATAATAATAATACATAAACATTTTCATGTTGCATTCATTATCATTCGTCAATCTTCATTATCATTCGTCATCATTCATCATCATTCATTATCATTTGTCATCATTCATTATCATTCGCCATCATTCATGATCGTTCATTATCATTCATTATCGTTCGTCATCATTCATTATCATTCGTCATCATTCGTTCGCCTACGTTAGCCTGAAAATGTATGGTAGTCTATTTCTAGAGCTTTTAAGTCAATGATCTCTCAGTGTCTTGTTTTTTAAAATGTTTATGCTTATTTATGTCAGAGTTTTGAAACAGTCTGAATCACTTAGGCAAAAATTGTTTTAACAATTGGTCAAAACGCATAGGCTAGCCTACATCATATCCCAAATATAGCCACTGTCACATAAACACTGGGATTCAGGGAGCAGGTGTAGCAGATGGGTTTAGTAATGAAGAATGCAGATTAACAAAACAAGAGAAGTGTACAGAACGTGAATGAAAACAAACCAACACTGTCTGATGACTGAGGCCACTGAGGGCTACATAAAGGGAAGGTCATCCAGGTGATGATGAAGTCCACTTGTGCGTAAAGATAGATCCAAGGTGCGCGTAATGATGGATGCCAGGTGTGCGTAATGATGGATGCCAGGGCCGGTGGTTAGTAGACCGGCGACGTGGAGCGCTGGAGAAGGGGAGCGGGAGAAGGCGTGACAGCCATGGCATGAAAATAAATCAAACGTGAACCTTCTGGTTTCACAAACTTGGACTAGGCCTACATAATAACATTAAATAAATAACTCCAACCCAGCCTAACAAATCTAGCATAAAGAGAGCCTTCTCGAGCCACACAAACTGAGGTTATAGGCTACAGTCTTATAAAAAAAGGCTGCAAAAGGGTTCTTCAGCTGTACCTTTTTGGTTCCAGGTCTAACTTTTTTGGGTTCCATGTAGAACATACCACTGCTGTCTTGCTTCTGAAGCTAAGCAGGGTTGGTCCTGGTCAGTTTCTGGATGGGAGACCAGATGCTGCTGGAAGTGGTGTTGGAGGGCCAGTAGGAGGCACTCTTTCCTCTGGTCTAAAAAAGTATCCCAATGCCCCAGGGCAGTGATTGGGGACACTGCCCTGTGTAGGGTGGCGTCTTTCGGATAGGATGTTAAACGGGGGTCCTGACCCTCCGAGGTCATTAAAGATCCCATGGCACTTATCGTAAGAGTAGGGGTGTTAACCCTGGTGTCCTGGCTAAATTCCCAATTTGGCCCTCAAACCATCACGGTCACCTAATAATCCCCAGTTTACAATTGGCTCATTAATCCCCCTCCACTCCCCTGTAACTATTCCCCAGGTCGTTGCTGCAAATAAGAATGTGTTCTCAGTCAATTTACCTGGTAAAATAACGGATAAATAAATAACAAGTGAAGTGTTTTACATGGAACCAAAAAGGGTTCCTCAAAGGGTTCTAGTATGGGGACTGCCGAAGAACCGTTTTAGGTTCTAGATTTTAATTTTTTTTCTATTTTCTATTTTTTTTCTTTACATATTAAATAACCTGGCACCCTGAGGCAAACAAACCTACCCATAATGCACATATATAGGCCCTACCTGTTCAACTGTTATTCTTTCTTCTGAAGTGGGCTCTCAAAAACCACAGTGCCCTCTGCACTCAGGCGGATCCTGATCTTGATATAAATTGACTAAAAAAGGCTTGCCTGACCTCTGTGGTGTCCTGGATGGTGTCCTGGAAAGTGTCCTGGATGGTGTCCTGGAAGGTGTCCTGGATGGTGTCCTGGAAAATGTCCTGGATGGTATCATGGATGGTGGTCTGGATGGTGGCCTGGATAGTGTGCTGGATGGTGTCCTGGATGGTGACTTGAAGGTGACCTGGATGGTGTCCTGGATGGTGACTTGAAGGTGACCTGTATGGTGTCATGGATGGTGTCATGGAAGGTGCCCTGGATGGTGTCAAGGATGGTGTCATGGATGATGGCCTGGATGGTGTCATGGATGGTGTCATGGATGGTGTCCTGGATGGTGTCCTGGAAAATGTCCTGGATGGTATCATGGATGGTGGTCTGGATGGTGGCCTGGATGGTGTCCTGGAAGGTGACCTGGATGGCGGCCTGAATGGTGTCATGGATAATGGCCTGGATGGTGTCCTGGATGGTGTCCTGGAAAATGTCCTGGATGGTATCATGGATGGTGGTCTGGATGGTGGCCTGGATAGTGTACTGGATGGTATCATGGATGGTGGTCTGGATGGTGGCCTGGATAGTGTACTGGATGGTGTCCTGGATCTTGTCCTTGAAGGTGACCTGGATGGTGTCATGGATGATTGCCTGGATGGTGTCATGGATGATGGCCTGGAGGGTGTCATGGATGATGGCCTGGATGGTGTCATGGATGATGGCCTGGATGGTGTCATGAATGATGGCCTGGATGGTGTCATGGATGATGGCCTGGATGGTATCATGGATGGTGGCCTGGGTGGTGTCATGGATGATGGCCTGGATGGTATCATGGATGGTGGCCTGGGTGGTGTCATGGATGAGGGCCTGGATGTTATCATGAATGGTGGCCTGGGTGGTGGCCTGGATAATGTCCTGGATAGTGTCCTTGAAGGTGACCCGGATGGTGGCCTGGATGGTGTCATTGAAGGTGACCTGGAATTTGGCCTGGATGGTGTCATTTATGTTGGCCTGGATGGTGTCGTGGATGGTGGCCTGGATGGTTGCCTGGATGATGGCCTGCATGCTGTCCTTGAAGGTGCACTGGAAGGTGGCCTGGATGGTGTCATGGATGATGGCCTGGATGGTGTCATGGACGGTGGCCTCGAAGGTGCCCTGAAAGGTGGCCTGGAAGATTGCCTGGATGGTGTCATGGTAGGTGTCCTGGATGATGACTTGGATGGTGTTCTGGATGGTGTGCTTGAAGGTGACCTGGGTGGTGGCCTTGATGGCAAGTGCATCAAACAGGTGCAGGTATCTCGAACTGTTGGTTGCAGCTTCAAACAGGAAGAACTCCTTATAGAGGATTTTCAGGAGGTTGGATTCCTTTCTCTTCTTTCTTCTGTTGAAAGGTTGATGACTTGCTGCAACATTGTTGACGAGTTTGGTGTTGCTTGCACATCTGTTGCAGCACCTTCATCCTATGTGCTGCTCTCCTCTTCCTCGAACAGTCGTTTGACGAGGCCCTTGCCGTCCTCAATAAGATGGCCCTTCTCTACAGCATGGCCCTTCTCAACAGCATGGCCCTTCTCAACAGCATGGCCCTTCTCAACAACATGGCCCTTCTCAACAGCATGGCCCTTCTCAACAGCATGGCCCTTCTCAACAGCATGGCACTTCTCAACAGCATGGCTCTTCTCAACAGCATGGCACTTCTCAACAGCATGGCTCTTCTCAACAGCATGGCCCTTCTCAACAGCATGGCACTTCTCAACAGCATGGCTCTTCTCAACAGCATGGCTCTTCTCAACAGCATGGCCCTTCTCAAAAATTGGAGACAATTTTGTAACCGTATTAACTGCATTTCAAGGTTGCATGTTTATTTCAGCATAATGCGTGCACTTTGAATGTAAGTAAATATGGTAGGCTACACCAGCGCTCACACTCACACACACACTGAGCGTTGATGATTGATCATACAGACTGAACAGTTCCATTTCATGTCACGCTGTTCATAAAAATATTTTTTTAATAATTTACTGGTTTGGTGAAGTGCGATTAATCACTCCAGGGAATGCGTTTCCACTGCTCCAGAGTCCAATGGCAGCGAGATTTACACCACTCCAGCTGTCGCTTGGCATTGCGCATGGTGATCTTAGGCTTCTGTGTGGCTGGTCAGCCATGGAAACCCATTTCATGAAGCTCCCGATGAACAGTAATTCTGCTGACATTGCTTCCAGGGGCAGTTTGGAACTTGGTCGTGAGTGTTGCAACTGAGGACAGACGATTTTTACGCATTACGTGCTTCAGCACTCAGCGGTCCTGTTCTGTGAGCTTGTGTGGCCTACGTTACTCCTAGACATTTCCACTTCACAATAACAGCACTTACTGTTGACCAGGGCAGCTCTAGTCGGGCAGAAATTTGACAAACTGACTTGTTGGAAAGGTGGCATCCTATGACGGCACCCAGTTGAAAGTCACTGAGCTCCTCAGTAAGGCCATTCTATTGTTTGCATGGTTGTGTGCTTGATTTTATACACCTGTCAGCAACAGGTGTGGCTAAAATAGCCAAATCCACTAATTTGGAGGGGTATCCACACAGTTTTGTATATATAGTTTAGCAGTGACAGATACAGACCGTGCTTAGTAATACACAGAGATTATTTTTATTTTGATCAGTAGATGACTGACACAGACAGACAGACAGACAGACAGACAGACAGACAGACAGACAGACAGACAGACAGACAGACAGACAGACAGACAGACAGACAGACAGTGCCAAGTGTGGTGCGGAATACTGAGAGGACAGACGGAGAGCAGCGGCAGTCAGTGGAGGACAGTGTGTGCCCGGTGCAGTTGTGAATAGTGCAGTTAGGCCTGTGTTTTCTGTCAGTGTGGAGGCAGAGGAGCAGTCAGGAGAGTGCCCCAGAAGAAGCCCAATTTCACACTGGACTGGAGCGCATCATCTGGGTCTGCATGACCACACTCCCCCCCCCCCACCCACCCACACAAACACACACACACATGCGCGCGTATGCACACACACAAATACGTGTGTGCACAAACACACTCACTGCCTCTTCCTGTATAGCAGTGGTCAGCGATCACCCAGCCTCTCATAGGAGCCAATCTCAACAGGCCAGCCACTGCCGCCCCTCCTCACACTCCCAGGATTTCCATGACCCCCCCTCCTAATTTTATGATTGGATCCACCCACCGCCAATTATGCTTTTGGACACATACCCACTCCTCAGAGGTTGTGGTTTGTGAAGGAAAACAAGTTGTCCAAGGCTTTTAAGGGTAACAGAGCTCCTCACTTTCTCTCTCTTCTCAACCCTTAATTATGTGAGCTACTTGTAACAAATAAAGAACTACTGTCACATTTAACATGTTAAATTCATAAGCACAAATAATAATTATATATAAAGGGATATTTTTCAAGTGGAGAAAGTTTCTATTGCTAGTTTTACATCTCGTGTGTGAGAGCTTTTTCTCAAAACGAGTGATAATTGTTCACGGTTATATTGGACTCAATTTTGTGAGTTCAAAGACAACTTTGGTGGTATTATAAACTTTGAAACAACTTTTTTCTAATTGGCTACTGACTTAAAGAATATACTAGCAAAGAAGAGCTGTTTCTCTGAACCTCATTCAGTACAAGGGACGTTCCCCTACAATGAAAGGCAGCCATCACTCGAAAGGTTGGAAGCACTGATCTAGCACAATACAGATGGGCAACCCCCATGCTTCAGCCTATTTATATATAGCCACTACACTGCTTTTTTTTAAACTAGGCAAGTCAGTTAAGAACAGATTCTTATTTTCAATTATGGCCTAGGAACAGTGGGTTAACTGCCTTGTTCAGGGGCTGTAACGTAATTCGTCCTCCTCTGACGAGGAGTAGTCAAGATCGGACCAATGCGCAGCGTGGTATGTGTCCATGTTAATATTTAATAAATCAACTGAACACTGAATAACAAAACAACAAAGTGAAAGACCGAAACGGCAACGAAACAGTCCTGTCTGAGAAACAACCTAAACAGAAAACACTAGACAGAAAATAATCACCCACAAAGCACAGGTGGGAAAAGGCTACCTAAGTATGATTCTCAATCAGAGACAACGAACAACAGCTGCCTCTGATTGAGAACCATACCAGGCCAAACACGTAAACACAACATAGAAAAAAGAACATAGACTACCCACCCCAACTAAAACAAAGGTCAGAACATGACAGGGGAAGAATGACAGATTCTTACATTGTCAGCTTAGGGATTTGAGCTTGCAGCCTTTCAGTTACAAGTCCAACGCTCTAACCACTAGGCTACCTGCCGCTACCTGCCAGATAAGTTGGGCTACAGCTGATAATGCTGATTGCTAAATAATATACTAGCCTGATAATATAATATGGGATAATATGTCATTAGGCACTTTTTTGAAGGGGAAAATTATATTTTAATGGTGTCAATTATTTTTATTCAATGGTAGACTCCCTCAAGCACTTATGTAACATAGCAAACTTTCAATCAATCTTTCTCACAGACGTTCTACAAAATAATTGCCAAGCATGGTTACTTACTGAAACGTTAAAATTATACCAACCTTTTAATGAAATACAGAAAAATATTGGCATTTCAGATGTGATATATTGACCAAAATAAGAGAAAAGTTTTAGATGTATTTTCCCTTAAAAATTCACCAGAAACAACCTTTTCACAGCTATTTAAAAAATATATATCTCCTGGGAAAGCATGCTTCAACAAGTCACATAATACGTTGCATTAACTCACTGTGTGTGTAATGATAGTGTTTAACATGATTTTTGAATGACTACCTCATCTCCGTACCCCAACACATAAAAATACAGTGGGGCAAAAAAAGTATTTAGTCAGCCACCAATTGTGCAAGTTCTCCCACTTAAAAAGATGAGAGAGGCCTGTAATTTTCATCATAGGTACACTTCAACTATGACAGACAAAATGAGGAAAAAATCAAGAAAATCACATTGTAGGATTTTTTATGAATTTATTTGCAAATTATGGTGGAAAATAAGTATTTGATCAATAACAAAAGTTTATCTCAATACTTTGTTATATACCCTTTGTGGGCAATGACAGAGGTCAAACGTTTTCTGTAAGTCTTCACAAGGTTTTCACACACTGTTGCTGGTATTTTGGCCCATTCCTCCATGCAGATCTCCTCTAGAGCAGTGATGTTTTGGGGCTGTTGCTGGGCAACACGGACTTTCAACTCCCTCCAAAGATTTTCTATGGGGTTGAGATCTGGAGACTGGCTAGGCCACTCCTGGACATTGAAATGCTTCTTACGAAGCCACTCCTTCGTTGCCCGGGCGGTGTGTTTGGGATCATTGTCATGCTGAAAGACCCAGCCACATTTCATCTTCAATGCCCTTGCTGATGGAAGGAGGTTTTCACTCAAAATCTCACGATACATGGCCCCATTCATTCTTTCCTTTACACGGATCAGTCGTCCTGGTCCCTTTGCAGAAAAACAGCCCCAAAGCATGATGTTTCCACCCCCAAGCTTCACAGTAGGTATGGTGTTCTTTGGATGCAACTCAGCATTCTTTGTCGTCCAAACACGACAAGTTGAGTTTTTACCAAAAAGTTATATTTTGGTTTCATCTGACCATATGACATTCTCCCAATCTTCTAAAGAAGAAGTTACAGGTCTGTGAGAGCCAGAAATCTTGCTTGTTTGTAGGCGACCAAATACTTATTTTCCACCATAATTTGCAAATAAATTCATAAAAAATCCTACAATGTGATTTTCAAATTTTGTCTGTCATAGTTGAAGTGTACCTATGATGACAATTACAGGCCTCTCTCATCTTTTTAAGTGGGAGAACTTGCACAATTGGTGGCTGACTAAATACTTTTTTGCCCCACTGTATCTGTAAGGCCCATTAGTGGAGCAGTGAATTTCAAACACAGATTCAACCACAGAATACTAAAACATGTTGTCCTGTAGTATGACAAATGACAGTAATATTTAACATTCATGAAAATACAAGTGTCATACATCAGAAAAAAGCTTAACTTCTTGTTAATCCAGCCGATGTGCCAGATTTCAAAAAGGCTTTACGGCGAAAGCACACCATGCGATTATCTGAGGACAGCGCCCAGCACACAAAAGCATTAAAAACATTTCCAACCAGGCAGGTTGGAAAATAGCGATAAAATAAATGCTTACCTTTGAAGATCTTCTTCTGTTGGCACTCCAAAAGGTCCCAGCTACATCACAAATGGTCCTTTTGTTCAATAAAGTCCTTTATATCCCCAAAAACTCAGTTTAGCTGGCGCGCTTCATTCAAAATGCATACAAAATGAATCCCAAACGTTACCAATAAACTTCTCCAAACAAGTCAAAAAATGTAGGTACCCTAATTTGTAAATAAATGATCAAATTTAAGGCGGAGAATCGTTATTGTCATTACCGGAGATAAACAACAAAGTACGTGCTCTCATCCAAAAAATAATGTTCTGGATGGTTTGCCCTCAGGCTTTTACCTTCCATGTCAGTTCTGTTATACTCACAGACATTATTTTAACAGTTTTAGAAACTTTAGAGTGTTTTCTATCCAAATGTACCAATGCATATATACATATCCTAGCTTCTGGGCCTGAGTAACAGGCAGTTTACTTTGGGCACGCTTGTCATCCAGACGTCAAAATACTGTCTCCTAGCCCAAAGATTAAATAAAGGTTAAAATAAAAAACTGACATTGACATGATATGCCTGATTGCTGACAATAATGGGACTGCCTACAGGGATGAGGTAAGGCCTGCTAGTATAGTGACAGGGAAGTGACAGGGAAACCATTTCTCCCTCAATGTCAACAACACAAAGGAGCTGATTGTGGACTACAGGAAATGGAGGGCTGAGCATGCCCCCATTCACATTGATGGGGTTGTAGTGGAGATGGCTGAGTGCTTTAAGTTCCTCGGTGTCCACATCACTATTAACCTATCATGGCCCAAACACACCAATCCAGTTGTGAAGAGGGCACGACATGGCCTCTTCCCCCTCAGGAGGCTGAAAGGATTTGACATGGGTCCTGAGATCCTTAAAAAGTTCTACAGCTGCACCATTGAGAGCGTCTTGACTGGTTGCATCACCGCTTGGTATGGCAACTGCTCAGCATCTGACCTCAAGGCTCTGCAGTGGGTGGTGCGTATGGCCCAGTACATCACTGGGGCCGAGCGCCCTCTCATACAGGACCTCTATACCAGGCGGTGTCATAGGAAGGCCCTAAAAATGGTTAGCTACCCAAGTCACAGTCTTTTCTCTCTGCTACAGCATGGCAAGTGATACCGGAGAACCAAGTCTGGGACCAAAAGGATCCTGAACAGCGTCTACCTCAAAGCCATAAGACTGCTGAACAGTTAATTAAATATCTACCTGGACTTTCTGCTTTTTGCTTTTCACCCTACTTTTCACCCAAACCCTACATATACATATTACCTCAATGAATCACCTAACCAAACCCTACATATACATATTACCTCAAAGAATCACCTAACCAAACCCTACATATACATATTACCTCTTGAACCCCAGTACACTGACTGGGTACCGGTACTCCTTGTATATAACCTCATTATTTTGTGTTTTTTTATTGTGTTATTATTTTCTTTTTTATCTATTTGTTAATTTTATTGCTTTTTAACTGCATTGTTGGGAAATGGCTTGTAAAGTAAGCATTTCATGGTAATGTCTACACTTGTTGTATTCGGCGCATGTGACAAATACAATTTGATACAATTTGATTTGATGCATGGGTGACCTCCCGGCTATAAAAGCCTATGTCAGGGGGATGCCATGCTCGTTCCACATCCCCGGTTAGGACAGTGTGCGCAGGAACACGGCACTCAAATTTTGTGACAAGTGTGCCCGAGCATTGCAGGTTAATAAACAACGGCAAACATAATGGGCACTCTATTTATTACACAGCCATTCAAACGGAGACAACGCTTGTGCTAAATCACAGGGCCATCGATCAGGGCCCGAATGAACTGTTCTCTGTCTCCCTCTTCGGCCTCCGGCTATGGCCCAAATTAAATGGCACCGCATTCCCTTTATAGTGCACTATTTTGACTATGGCCCTCAAGAATAGTGCACTATATAGGGAATAGGTGCCATTTGGGATACAGGTCTGGGCTCTAGAACAGCCATAACCCAACTGCCACTGACGTTTGATTTGGTCAATTTAAAAAATCAGCCCCCCAAAAAGGCTATGTCCTGCTCGTTCCCAGACTTTTCCTAAATGTTTGTATTTTATTTACAGTCATCAACATTTTCATATCACAAACAGAAAAGGATTTTGTGCCTCTTTAACAGTTTTTTTTTAATGAGTCTCTCTCTCCTCGCGGAGTGAATGACAAATGAATGGATGGGTGATAATTGTGCACCTTACTTCACAATGTAATTTAAATGAAGCCTAACTGAATGATAAGGAGGTTGAAGAGGTTGATTTCATTTAGAAAGACAATAGTGTAATGATGAGTTTGTGTTATGCCTATTTAATCAGCAGCAAATCATTTGACCGCAAGCCTTGCGGGTTGATACCATTCTCTTTAATGTTTTACTTTGTAAAAAAGAAACTGTTATGGGACAGTTTTGTTTACTATAACTCTATTACTAATCAAATGTATTATAAGGGAAAGGAAAACATGCTACATGTGTCAGTAGGTCTTTAGAATAATGCTGAACATATCCTTGACTCTATCCAGCCAAGCAAAAGATGCCAGCCCACTGAATGACAAACGGATGGAATGGGCGATAATTGTGCAAGTTACTTCACAACCAAATTGAAATTAGGCGTGAACTGAATGATGAGGGTGAAGAGGTTGATTTAATTTAGAACAACAATAGTGTAATGATGAGTTTGTGTTATGCCTATTCATCAGCATTGGCGCTCATGTTAATCATTTGACCGTGTGCCTAGCAGGTTGATACTATTGTCTTCTACCTTTTACTTTGTAAAAATAAGCTGTTATGGTACTGTTTTATTGACTGTAACTCCATTACTAATCCAATGTATTGTAAAGGGAAACGAGAACATGCTATGTGTTGCAGTAAGCCTTTAGAATAGTGCAAAACACATCCTTAACTCTATCCAAGTTGGTGAGCAGGAAACAAACAATGCAAGTCAGCCTGCACAGCCGGCCCCTGAAACTACACCTAAACTATACCAAAACTACACTGGAATTATACCAAAACCACACCTAAACTATACCAAAACTACACCTAAACTCTACCAAAACTAATTACACACATAATAAGAGTTAGCCTGTAGACCAGATCAAATTGACAATAATCTGATGAGTGACAATATTAGGCCTATCAGTTGTCAAATTGTACACGAAGAGATGGGATCATCTTGCAGGGAAAAGAGGATCGCTTTGTTAAATCCTCCTTCATAGTCACATGCAGGTAAAACATTGTGATTTCCATATAGTGTCAGAAAGAGCATATTCTGCAGTTTATATTACACTTAGCTTTGTCAAATAACTCTCAAAATTCAAGAGGTGCAACTTTTTTCTAAATGTGACTTTTTCCAAGAATATCCGTGCTGTCCATGCATTCAGCACATGACCACTCACATGCTGTCCATGCATTCAGCACATGACCACTCACGTGCTGTCCATGCATTCAGCACATGACCACTCACATGCTGTCCATGCATTCAGCACATGACCACTCACGTGCTGTCCATGCATTCAGCACATGACCACTCACATGCTGTCCATGCATTCAGCACATGACCACT
Source organism: Oncorhynchus nerka (assembly GCF_034236695.1). Lineage (NCBI taxonomy): Eukaryota > Metazoa > Chordata > Actinopteri > Salmoniformes > Salmonidae > Oncorhynchus > Oncorhynchus nerka. The sequence goes on along the minus strand of NC_088422.1, from coordinate 13,040,245 downwards.
CACATGCTGTCCATGTATTCAGCACATGACCACTCACGTGCTGTCCATGCATTCAGCACATGACCACTCACGTGCTGTCCATGCATTCAGCACATGACCACTCACATGCTGTCCATGCATTCAGCACATGACCACTCACATGCTGTCCATGCATTCAGCACATGACCATTCACATGCTGTCCATGCATTCAGCATATGACCATTCACATGCTGTCCATGCATTCAGCACATGACCATTCACATGCTGTCCATGCATTCAGCACATGACCATTCACATGCTGTCCATGCATTCAGCACATGACCACTCACGTGCTGTCCATGCATTTCAGCACATGACCACTCACGTGCTGTCCATGCATTCAGCACATGACCACTCACGTGCTGTCCATGCATTTCAGCACATGACCATTCACATGCTGTCCATGCATTCAGCACATGACCACTCACGTGCTGTCCATGCATTCAGCACATGACCACTCACGTGCTGTCCATGCATTCAGCACATGACCACTCACATGCTGTCCATGCATTCAGCACATGACCACTCACGTGCTGTCCATGCATTCAGCACATGACCACTCACGTGCTGTCCATGCATTCAGCACATGACCACTCACATGCTGTCCATGCATTCAGCACATGACCACTCACGTGCTGTCCATGCATTCAGCACATGACCACTCACATGCTGTCCATGCATTCAGCACATGACCACTCACATGCTGTCCATGCATTCAGCACATGACCACTCACGCCGTAGCATAGCTCTGGCTACTAAGCAAACACTAGTAACATAATAAACATAAAATATAAATAAGCTAATTTGTCGTAAATGGATGTAGGGGCCCTAGAAACCAGATAGAAACTGATAATGGTGCATGTGACTTCAGTTAAGTTTTGGTTAGCCGCAGATGTCGAAACCAAGTACTTGCTCAATGGCTTTCCATATCTGGGGAAAGATGAAACCGGGCAAGCTGGTGAGCAACTGTCTGGTTTTGAGACTCGTGGAGCCTTACATGTGCAAAGGCAGAAATGTGACCAAGGACAACTTCTTCACATCAAATTCCTTGGCTGACAAGTTAATTGCAAAGAAGACTAGACTGCTGGGAACAGTGAACAAAGAAAGGCAGGAGCTGCCACCCTCTACGCAGAACAACACACCAGCGAAGCTGTACTCCACATCAGTGATGGAGATTGGTAAAGCAACACTCACAGGGTACAGATGTATAATAAATAAGAGTGTTTGCATCATCAGCACAATGCATCCCACTGGATCTGGCATGTGAGGTTCGTGATCCGCCAAGCAGGCCGCCATGGAAACAGGTCCTGCCCTTCCTCTTCTTGATGCACCACAGCTCCCACTCTGGGAAAAATAAGACAACATGTCAAGTTGGCAGGTGCAAACGAAGAAAGTGTGCATTGCAAGCGATTTGATTGTGGGACTTGCTCTAACAAAGCCTCGAATCTGTGTGCTGAATGTGGACCCCAAACATAAAGAGAAGACGCGGTTGATTCATGTTTAAAGGCACAAAACAGTATCAAATGCAGTCAACTGTTTTTATATCTTGTTATGAAAATATTTCTTTATGCCATTAATCCTTTACAGTTGTTCATGCACTGGTGCTTTCGTTTAGGAATACAGCAAATCATTTCACCTGCGCACCTGGCTGGATATATTATTATTGCGGTCTATTTCATTTCTACTTTGTCAAAAGAAGCTGTAACTGGACTTGATTCATTACTATAACTCTATTACTAATCGAATCTACAAATTTAGTTGATCAAATGGAATACAATGTATTGTTTTTATTGTAAGGGAAACTAAAATAGGCTATAGGCCTATGTTTTGTCTAGGACTTTGGAGATTTATACAAAACATATGCTTGACTTTAAACAAATAACTATTGTATTTTTTTTTTATTGATACATTCCCATAAATATTTCTGCATGCAATGAATCCTTTACAATAGTTTACACAAGTATGTTTGCGCACCTTGCGGGTTGATATGAGAAGGGAAATGGAAAGGGGGATACCTAGCCAGTTGTACAACTGAATGCCTTCAACTGAAATGTGTCTTCCGCACTCAACCCCTCATCTGATGCATATGCTAAAGGGAACGCTTGGTAATGTTCTCTAGTGGGTACTTATATGCTGATAGGCCAAGCGGTTCTAGTGTTAAAAAGATGCGCGTGGTGTGATTTGTGTTGTGGAGCTTTAAAAGGGTGAACCTAGACAAAGCTACAGAGATAAGGCTGTTTTAATCCTTCCAGGGCCACTTCCTTTACTGGGAACTGGGAACAGCCTGGATGTGTAATGCAAACAGTAGTTGGAGTGAGTGTTTGCAGAGAGAACTTCAGAGATGTAGCTACAAATCACAGGTGTTAGGTGTTGCTTCTGTACCAATGATCAAAGAACTGATGAAATGACACGAGTGCACATATCAATTTTCTTTCAAATGATGCCAGCCTACTCCTTATGATCACTGCATGTTTCACTGCCAGCCGTCTCAGCAGCATTCAGCAGGGTGCAAAGCAGCTTTCAACAGGGTGTAGAGCAGAGCAGCTTTCAGCAGGGTGTAGAGCAGAGCAGCTTTCAGCAGGGTGTAGAGCAGAGCAGCTTTCAGCAGGGTGTAGAGCAGAGGAGGTTTCAACAGGGTGTAGAGCAGAGCAGCTTTCAGCAGGGTGTAGAGCCGAGCAGCTTTCAACAGGGTGTAGAGCAGAGCAGCTTTCAGCAGGGTGTAGAGCAGAGCAGCTTTCAGCAGGGTGTAGAGCAGAGCAGGTTTCAGCAGGGTGTAGAGCAGAGCAGGTTTCAGCAGGGTGCAGAGCAGAGCAGCTTTCAGCATGGTGCAGAGCAGAGCAGCTTTCAGCACGGTGCAGAGCAGAGCAGCACTCAGCAGAGCAGCTTTCAGCACGGTGCAGAGCAGCTCTCAGCAGGGTGCAGAGCAGCTTTCAGCACGGTGCAGAGCAGCTTTCAGCAGGGTGCAGAGCAGCTTTCAGCAGGGTGCAGAGCAGAGCAGCTTTCAGCAGGGTGCAGAGCAGAGCAGCTTTCAGCAGAGTGCAGCGCAGCTTTCAGCACGGTGCAGAGCAGCTCTCAACACGGTGCATAGCAGCTTTCAGCACGGTGCAGAGCAGCTTTCAGCAGGGTGCAGAGCAGCTTTCAGCAGGGTGCAGAGCAGCTTTCACCACGGTGCAGAGCAGCTTTCAGCAGGGTGCAGAGCAGAGCAGCTTTCAGCAGGGTGCAGAGCAGAGCAGCTTTCAGCACGGTGCAGAGCAGCTTTCAGCACGGTGCAGAGCAGCTTTCAGCACGGTGCAGAGCAGCTCTCAGCACGGTGCATAGCAGCTTTCAGCAGGGTGCAGAGCAGCTTTCAGCAGGGTGCAGAGCAGAGCAGCTTTCAGCAGGGTGCAGAGCAGCTTTCAGCAGGGTGCAGAGCAGAGCAGCTTTCAGCACGGTGCAGAGCAGCTTTCAGCAGGGTGCAGAGCAGCTTTCAGCAGGGTGCAGAGCAGAGCAGCTTTCAGCACGGTGCAGAGCAGCTTTCAGCAGGGTGCAGAGCAGCTTTCAGCAGGGTGCAGAGCAGAGCAGCTTTCAGCAGGGTCCAGAGCAGAGCAGCTTTCAGCAGGGTGTAGAGCAGCTTTCAGCACGGTGCAGAGCAGCTTTCAGCAGGGTGCAGAGCAGCTTTCAGCAGGGTGCAGAGCAGAGCATATTTCAGCAGGGTGCAGAGTAGCTTTCAGCACGGTGCAGAGCAGCTTTCAGCACGGTGCAGAGCAGAGTAGCACTCAGCATGGTGCATAGCAGCTTTCAGCACGGTCCAGAGCAGCTTTCAGCTGGGTGTAGAGCAGAGCAGGTTTCAACAGGGTGTAGAGCAGAGCAGCTTTCAGCAGGGTGTAGAGCAGAGCAGGTTTCAGCAGGGTGTAGTGCAGAGCAGGTTTCAACAGGGTGTAGAGCAGAGCAGGTTTCAGCAGGGTGTAGAGCAGAGCAGCTTTCAACATTGTGTAGAGCAGAGCAGCTTTCAGCAGGGTGCAGAGCAGAGCAGCTTTCAGCAGGGTGCAGAGCAGAGCAGCTTTCAGCAGGGTGCAGAGCAGCTGTCAGCAGGGTGCAGAGCAGCTTTCAGCAGGGTGCAGAGCAGAGCAGCTTTCAGCGCGGTGCAGAGCAGAGCAGCTTTCAGCGCGATGCAGAGCAGAGCAGCTTTCAGCAGGGTGCAGAGCAGAGCAGCTTTCAGCAGGGTGCAGAGCAGCTGTCAGCAGGGTGCAGAGCAGCTTTCAGCAGGGTGCAGAGCAGAGCAGCTTTCAGCGCGGTGCAGAGCAGAGCAGCTTTCAGCGCGATGCAGAGCAGAGCAGCTTTCAGCAGGGTGCAGAGCAGAGCAGCTTTCAGCACGGTGCAGAGCAGCTTTCAGCACGGTGCAGAGCAGCTTTCAGCACGGTGCAGAGCAGCTCTCAGCACGGTGCATAGCAGCTTTCAGCAGGGTGCAGAGCAGCTTTCAGCAGGGTGCAGAGCAGAGCAGCTTTCAGCAGGGTGCAGAGCAGCTTTCAGCAGGGTGCAGAGCAGAGCAGCTTTCAGCACGGTGCAGAGCAGCTTTCAGCAGGGTGCAGAGCAGCTTTCAGCAGGGTGCAGAGCAGAGCAGCTTTCAGCACGGTGCAGAGCAGCTTTCAGCAGAGCAGCTTTCAGCAGGGTGCAGAGCAGAGCAGCTTTCAGCAGGGTCCAGAGCAGAGCAGCTTTCAGCAGGGTGTAGAGCAGCTTTCAGCACGGTGCAGAGCAGCTTTCAGCAGGGTGCAGAGCAGCTTTCAGCAGGGTGCAGAGCAGAGCATATTTCAGCAGGGTGCAGAGTAGCTTTCAGCACGGTGCAGAGCAGCTTTCAGCACGGTGCAGAGCAGAGTAGCACTCAGCATGGTGCATAGCAGCTTTCAGCACGGTCCAGAGCAGCTTTCAGCTGGGTGTAGAGCAGAGCAGGTTTCAACAGGGTGTAGAGCAGAGCAGCTTTCAGCAGGGTGTAGAGCAGAGCAGGTTTCAGCAGGGTGTAGTGCAGAGCAGGTTTCAACAGGGTGTAGAGCAGAGCAGGTTTCAGCAGGGTGTAGAGCAGAGCAGCTTTCAACATTGTGTAGAGCAGAGCAGCTTTCAGCAGGGTGCAGAGCAGAGCAGCTTTCAGCAGGGTGCAGAGCAGAGCAGCTTTCAGCAGGGTGCAGAGCAGCTGTCAGCAGGGTGCAGAGCAGCTTTCAGCAGGGTGCAGAGCAGAGCAGCTTTCAGCGCGGTGCAGAGCAGAGCAGCTTTCAGCGCGATGCAGAGCAGAGCAGCTTTCAGCAGGGTGCAGAGCAGAGCAGCTTTCAGCGCGGTGCAGAGCAGAGCAGCTTTCAGCACGGTGCAGAGCAGCTTTCAGCAGGGTGCAGAGCAGCTTTCAGCAGGGTGCAGAGCAGCTTTCAGCAGGGTGCAGAGCAGAGCAGCTTTCAGCAGGGTGCAGAGCAGCTTTCAGCAGGGTGCAGAGCAGCTTTCAGCACAGTGCAGAGCAGCTTTCAGCAGGGTGCAGAGCAGAGCAGCTTTCAGCAGGGTGCAGAGCAGAGCAGCTTTCAGCATGGTGCAGAGCAGAGCAGCTTTCAGCACGGTGCAGAGCAGAGCAGCACTCAGCAGAGCAGCTTTCAGCACGGTGCAGAGCAGCTCTCAGCAGGGTGCAGAGCAGCTTTCAGCACGGTGCAGAGCAGAGCAGCTTTCAGCAGGGTGCAGAGCAGCTTTCAGCAGGGTGCAGAGCAGAGCAGCTTTCAGCACGGTGCAGAGCAGAGCAGCTTTCAGCAGAGTGCAGAGCAGCTTTCAGCACGGTGCAGAGCAGCTCTCAACACGGTGCATAGCAGCTTTCAGCACGGTGCAGAGCAGCTTTCAGCAGGGTGCAGAGCAGCTTTCAGCAGGGTGCAGAGCAGCTTTCACCACGGTGCAGAGCAGCTTTCAGCAGGGTGCAGAGCAGAGCAGCTTTCAGCAGGGTGCAGAGCAGAGCAGAGCAGCTTTCAGCACGGTGCAGAGCAGCTTTCAGCACGGTGCAGAGCAGCTTTCAGCACGGTGCAGAGCAGCTCTCAGCACGGTGCATAGCAGCTTTCAGCAGGGTGAAGAGCAGCTTTCAGCAGGGTGCAGAGCAGAGCAGCTTTCAGCAGGGTGCAGAGCAGCTTTCAGCAGGGTGCAGAGCAGAGCAGCTTTCAGCACGGTGCAGAGCAGCTTTCAGCAGGGTGCAGAGCAGAGCAGCTTTCAGCACGGTGCAGAGCAGCTTTCAGCAGGGTGCAGAGCAGCTTTCAGCAGGGTGCAGAGCAGAGCAGCTTTCAGCAGGGTGTAGAGCAGCTTTCAGCACGGTGCAGAGCAGCTTTCAGTAGGGTGCAGAGCAGAGCAGCTTTCAGCAGGGTGCAGAGCAGAGCATATTTCAGCAGGGTGCAGAGTAGCTTTCAGCACGGTGCAGAGCAGCTTTCAGCACGGTGCAGAGCAGAGTAGCACTCAGCATGGTGCATAGCAGCTTTCAGCACGGTCCAGAGCAGCTTTCAGCTGGGTGTAGAGCAGAGCAGGTTTCAACAGGGTGTAGAGCAGAGCAGCTTTCAGCAGGGTGTAGAGCAGAGCAGGTTTCAGCAGGGTGTAGAGCAGAGCAGGTTTCAACAGGGTGTAGAGCAGAGCAGGTTTCAGCAGGGTGTAGAGCAGAGCAGCTTTCAACATTGTGTAGAGCAGAGCAGCTTTCAGCAGGGTGCAGAGCAGAGCAGCTTTCAGCAGGGTGCAGAGCAGCTTTCAGCAGGGTGCAGAGCAGCTGTCAGCAGGGTGCAGAGCAGCTTTCAGCAGGGTGCAGAGCAGAGCAGCTTTCAGCGCGGTGCAGAGCAGAGCAGCTTTCAGCGCGATGCAGAGCAGAGCAGCTTTCAGCAGGGTGCAGAGCAGAGCAGCTTTCAGCAGGGTGCAGAGCAGCTTTCAGCAGGGTGCAGAGCAGCTTTCAGCAGGGTGCAGAGCAGAGCAGCTTTCAGCAGGGTGCAGAGCAGCTTTCAGCAGGGTGCAGAGCAGAGCAGCTTTCAGCACAGTGCAGAGCAGCTTTCAGCAGGGTGCAGAGCAGAGCAGCTTTCAGCAGGGTGCAGAGCAGAGCAGCTTTCAGCAGGGTGTAGAGCAGCTTTCAGCACGGTGCAGAGCAGCTTTCAGCAGGGTGCAGAGCAGAGCATCCTTCAGCAGGGTGCAGAGTAGCTTTCAGCACGGTGCAGAGCAGCTTTCAGCACGGTGCAGAGCAGAGTAGCACTCAGCACGGTGCATAGCAGCTTTCAGCACGGTGCAGAGCAGCTTTCAGCAGGGTGTAGAGCAGAGCAGGTTTCAACAGGGTGTAGAGCAGAGCAGCTTTCAGCAGGGTGTAGAGCAGAGCAGGTTTCAGCAGGGTGTAGAGCAGAGCAGGTTTCAACAGGGTGTAGAGCAGAGCAGCTTTCAGCAGGGTGTAGAGCAGAGCAGCTTTCAACATTGTGTAGAGCAGAGCAGGTTTCAACAGGGTGCAGAGCAGAGCAGCTTTCAGCAGGGTGCAGAGCAGAGCAGCTTTCAGCAGGGTGCAGAGCAGAGCAGCTTTCAGCGCGGTGCAGAGCAAGCAGCTTTCAGCAGGGTGCAGAGCAGCTTTCAGCAGGGTGCAGAGCAGAGCAGCTTTCAGCAGGGTGCAGAGCAGAGCAGCTTTCAGCGCGGTGCAGAGCAGAGCAGCTTTCAGCACGGTGCAGAGCAGCTTTCAGCAGGGTGCAGAGCAGCTTTCAGCAGGGTGCAGAGCAGCTTTCAGCAGGGTGCAGAGCAGAGCAGCTTTCAGCAGGGTGCAGAGCAGCTTTCAGCAGGGTGCAGAGCAGAGCAGCTTTCAGCAGGGTGCAGAGCAGCTTTCAGCACGGTGCAGAGCAGCTTTCAGCAGGGTGCAGAGCAGCTTTCAGCACGGTGCAGAGCAGCTTTCAGCAGGGTGCAGAGCAGAGCAGCTTTCAGCAGGGTGCAGAGCAGAGCAGCTTTCAGCGCGGTGCAGAGCAGCTTTCAGCAGGGTGCAGAGCAGAGCAGCTTTCAGCAGGGTGCAGAGCAGCTTTCAGCAGGGTGCAGAGTAGCTTTCAGCACGGTGCAGAGCAGCTTTCAGCACGGTGCAGAGCAGAGTAGCACTCAGCACGGTGCATAGCAGCTTTCAGCACGGTGCAGAGCAGCTTTCAGCAGGGTGCAGAGCAGAGCAGCTTTCAGCAGGGTGCAGAGCAGAGCATCTTTCAGCAGGGTGCAGAGTAGCTTTCAGCATGGTGCAGAGCAGACTTTGTCTTCATCTCAAATGGCACCCTATTCCTTATGTAGTGCACTACTGTTGACCATCTTCCCCTTTTTCTTTTGCTCCACTGTTAACTTCTCCCTCCTTTTTTGGTCTGTTTTCTTCCTTTCTCCCTCTTTACCACTTTCATGTTTTGTCTCACCCTCCCCTTCTGCTTCCCTTCTGTTGTCTCACCCTCTACTTCCTCCCTCCCGCCCTCTTTCCCCAGATCACCAACCGCTACATCTACGACACAGTGCTGCTATTGGCCAACACTTTCCACAGGAAGCTGGAGGACAGAAAGTGGCACAGCATGGCCAGCCTCACCTGTATCCGCAAGAACTCTAAGCCCTGGCAAGGAGGACGGCCTATGCTGGACAATGTCAAAAAGGTACTGGTCCATATAGGGGGTATTTCTTAGAGACAGCAGTTTCTCCTGACTACCAGACCAGGTTATAGACCAAGGATATTCAAATCCGAGCCTGGAGGTCCGGAGTACTGCTAGTTTTCTGTTCTGCCTGGTAATAATTGCACCCACCTGGTGTCCTGGTCCTTGATAATGCTTGCGTCCCAAATTGAACCCTATGAACTATATAGTGCACTACTTGTGATAAGGGCCCATATGGTTTTGGTTGAAAGTAGTGTCGTGACGTTGTATTAGTTAATGTGACGACTGTTGCTCATCGAATGATTAAAGGTTTCTAATTGCGTGATTAACTGAATCAAGCAATTATTAACTGATTAACCTGGGGCACCATGGGAAAATTTGTTTTATTGAGTTTCTATTTCCCAAAATAACTCAAAGAATATCAGAATAACTATTTTACAACAGCCGCTAATTAACCAGTTACCTCTACAGTCTCGTTCTGAACGTCGCATAATCCGGGAATCTGCACGGACCCGGGTCTCACCAATGAGTTCGGACCCGGGTCTCACCAATGAGTTCGTACCACACCAATCTTAGCATTTATTTACTAGAAAGCTAAAATGATGATAAAAGATATACATACACAAAAACACATTCTAGGCTATTTATTAGAACTTAGTATAACGGGCCAATACACTATGGCACGTGTTACCCAAAATGGGGATTTAAAAGAGAGAGAAAAAGAGAAAGTACACGAGAGAAATATACATTTGGGTGAATTTGTCAGCTATGCTTATTCTATCCCTAGCCTTGCCCCAAACTGCCGCTCTTATGGGTCAGAATATAATGATGTAATTACGTGGGGAAGGTTTCTCCGGTGCAACTCTTTGGTTGTCCTCACGATGTCAGTGTCCTTTTGGCTTAGGAGTCTGTTCCCTCGCCCTTGCTCTGGAAGGGCTCTTCTGAGGACAGACAGCTCTGTAGCTCAGAACTCACAGCGTAGGAATGAAACAGTGTAGATACCCCGATTCGATGAGGAGTGGAGCTAGGTGGTTCGACTTGAATTCACCCGCTTAGACACAGCTACTCATCCGTAGCTTGGGTAGAAAAAGATTTCTTTGTCTTCAAACTTGTGTTGCGTTTTTGGGTTCGTTGACCTTTTTAGACCTCGGCTGCAGCTTGGGTCACGTAGTCTTATCTGTACATTCTTCACGCACAGGTTTTATACCCTCGTGTCAGAAGTGGGCGTAACCGCCTTTAGGGCAATCTCTGGGCGTACCAAGTTAAGAGCAAGGTCTAGATTTGACTCAAATCCAATTTTAGACAACTTCACATTTCATCTTTACCAAAACATTCTCTTTGATTTGGACATTTTCCATACAACATCCAATGTATAAACATCAAACATATACTAGGTAAACTGTTGACGTTACAATGTTTTCGTAATAACGTCATCTATTCTTTAATAACAAAACGAAAATGACATACATTTTCATATTCCGTCTATCGTCATGAACACCATTGTGGCTGATGGAAACCATTGTTCCAAAGTCCCTTTATTGCATGTTTAATGTTCTGAGGCTGGTTCTCCATAGTAACAGGACAAATGAATGTTGTCTGTGGCCTAAGATTTACCATGGGTGTGAGGGGTCATAAAACCCCCACACCTTCAGACCCCTAGATCTCTCCTCCTCTTTTGGGGTTGAGAGATAATCTGTAGGGTTGTGGTCTCCTGTAACCTGACCTGATCAGGACAGTCATGACAGTAGTATGCTATATAGGAGATAGGATGTTATTTGGGATGCAGACTACAGTGCCTTGCGAATGTATTCATCCCCCTTGGTGATTTTTCCTATTTTGTTTCAATACAACCTGTAATTTAAATTGATTTTTATTTTTATTTCATGTAATGGACATACACAAAATCATCCAAATTGGTGAAGTGAAATGGAAAAATGTACTTTTCTATAAAGCCCCTAAATAAGATCTGGTGCAACCAATTACCTTCAGAAGTCACATTATTAGTTAAATAAAGTCCACCTATGTGCAATCTAAGTGTCACATTATCTGTCACATGATGTCAGTATATATACACCTGCATCTGAAACACCACTAAGCAAGGGGCACCACCAAGCAAGCGACACCATGAAGACCAAGGAACTCGCCAAACAGGTCGTCGACAAAGTTGTGGAGAAGTACAGATTAGTTGGGTTATAAAAAAATATCTGAAACTTTGAACATCCCACGGAGCACTATTAAATCCATTATTAAAAAATAGAAAGAATATGGCACCACAACAAACCTGCCAAGAGAGGGCTGCCCACCAAAACTCACGGACCAGGCAAGGAGGGCATTAATCAGAGAGGCAACAAAGAGACCAAAGATAACCCTAAAGGAGCTGCAAAGCTCCACAGCAGAGATTGGAGTATCTGTCCATAGGACCACTTTAAGCCGTACACTGGGCTTTACGGGCTGGGCTTCATGGAAGAGTGGCCAAACAAAAGCCATCGCTTAAATAAAGAAATAAGCAAACACATTTGATATTCGCCAAAAGGCATGTGGGAGACTCCCCAAACATATAGAAGAAGGTACTCTGGTCAGATGAGACTAAAATTGAGCTTTTTGTCCATCAAGGAAAACACTATGTCTGGCGCAAACCCAACACCTGTCATCACCCCGAGAACACCATCCCCACAGTGAAGCGTAGTGGTGGCAGCATCATGCTATGGGGATATTTTTCATCAGCAGGGACTGGGAAACTGGTCAGAATTGAAGGAATGATTGAAGGCATTAAATACAGGGAAATTCTTGAGGGAAACCTGTTTCAGTCTTCCTTAGATTTTAGACTGGGACTGAGGTTCCCCTTCCAGCAGGAGAATGACCCTAAGCATGCTGCTCAAGCAACACTTGAGTGGTTTAAGGGGAACATTTAAATGTATTAGAATGGCCAAGTCAAAGCCCAGACCTCAATTCAATTGAGCATCTGTGGTATGACTTAAAGATTGCTGTACACCAGCGGAACCCAACCATCTTGAAGGAGCTGGAGCAGTTTTGCCTTGAAAAATGGCAAAAATCCCAGTGGCTAGATGTGCCAAGCTTATAGAGACATACACCAAGAGACTTGCAGCTGTAATTGCTGCAACAGGTGGCTCTCTAATTCTGAGTTATAAGGCAACAAAATAGGAAAAATGCCAAGGGGGGTGAATTTTTTCGCAAACCACTGTATGAATGGGATAGCCCTTCAAGGGTGGACGTCATCTCATCTGCCCCCACTTTTATCTCAGAGGGGACCTTTGAAATGGATATGAAGTTAGGGACACTGTCTTAGGCATTGAATAAAGCCCTGGTGGCCTTGGCGTTGTTGTCGTGTTGAGGTGACATCGTGCTCTCCAGAGCTGCTGTGTTAGTGCAGGACAGGACGTGATGTTAACACCTTCTCCATCCCTGTGGCCGTAGCTCCTGGGGAGTGTGCTGTACCTTTCGACACGTGTCTGCACACACACACACACACACACACACAGAGAGAGACAGACACACATACACACACACAATCAGTGAAAGTGACACCGGCCCTGCTGTAGGGAAGGTGAGCCAACAAAGGTCGAGTCCCAATAATTCAGTCCCTCTCCAACCAGTCCTGAGACTGGTTGTATGTGTGAGGTGTTCTCTCCTGCACCTGCTGCCGGCTGTTGTAATAACTGTGGTGATGTTAATGTGGCGTATGCCTTGTTATTTTACTGTAAACCAGCCACGTAATGGGCCCATATTACATTCCCCAGGGTTTCCTCATTGGACCAATGTTCTACGGCTTCATTGGCGGAACGGACTGTTTATTGGCTTTTCAATGCATGCGTTTGGGTGAACTTGCCCGTATACTGCTCAGCTCTCCTAATTGGACAGCTAATTAATCCTGTCAGCGCAGTATTGGTGCAATACATTTACAACAATTGTCTTTGTTTTAATTAGACCTACAATTTGGAAAGAGGGAGGGGGGGGGGTCTCTGCACTCGTTTGTGATGTTGGAGAGCTTTGGGGAGATGAAAGGCTACTCATGGTGTGGTGCTTTGTTCGTGGCTGCCGAGCACTCTTTATGTTTAAGCCTGCTCTCATTTAGCAAAAGAAGAACACATTAAGAGTAAATGAACAACAAGCGATTATGATCATGACTTTAATGTAACAGGCTGCATGTAGATGAATAAATATGTTCCCAATGCGGGCGGTCACGTTGTTGTGCTCTCGAACGCAGCGTTGCAGACAGGGCTACCATCAGTGCAGGTGTAATGCAGGCTGAATTATGAAAGGGGTGTGAGTGGAGCGAGGCATAGAATTACTTGATTCATAGCCTCTGTACACATCAACGGAAATATCAAGCGAGAGGATTTCTCTTGAAAAAGCCCCACACTTACAAGTGTAGGATATTAATTTGATCACCCTGTTACAGGAGAACTGCCGGAGAATGCAATTCAGGAAATTAAAAACATTTTAAAACTTTAAAACTGTATTGTATTTGAGGTTTAAAAAGACTTCTGAAGTTTGTAATTTTCACTTTGAAATTTCAGACTAGATTTGTTCTCATGAAAAATGTATCAACCCCAACAAAAATGTCCATGACGTATAATCCACATAATAATTCACATTTCCTGTTGCTCCAGGATTATTTTCCTGCTGTAGCAAACTGGCTCAAATTAAGATCCTACATCTGGAACAAACCAGGTAATCACTTTACAGTGTCTAGGCTGGAGGGTTGAAGGTGTCTTATTATCTATCACGTTTTCCAACGGGCCCATGAAATAGCAGACACATTTTCCCCAACGGGCCCATGAAATAGCAGACATTGTCCAGAGTGACGAGATCTTTTATTAAAACCATTTTCAATGTTTTATGACTTTTTCTGGGAATACTTCTTTGGTAGTTTCTTTGACCTTTACTAATCACTCTTGTACAGTACAGTGTCCATATTAGTACAGTCTCAGTCTCATGAGGAATAGTTTTAATCTCAGCAGGATTTTCTAAAAACCCTCTTTGTGTTTGTGTTTGTGCTGTGCCTTACAGTCTGGAGTGAGTGGTCTGACTGGCTTCCTGGAGTTTACAGACAACGGAACCAACCCCAACATCTACTTTGAGATCCTGGGGACCAACTATGGCGAGGACAGGGGCAGGGGTGTCAGTAAGGTAAAAGAACACAACGTTATTCTTAATCAAATGATCTTGGGTTAGATTCCCGCTGGGGTCACCATACAAAAAAATGATGCACGCATGACTGCAATTCGATTTAGATAAAAGCATCTACTAAATGCTATACAGCCATGTTATTATTATTATTATTATTAAAACAATCTTGTTCCTGTTATTATTGTTGTTGTTGACTATTCTCCACGGGATGCTGATTGATGTTTATAAAACAGAAACATTTTCTCTGAGATTGGCTATAAATCTGCAACTTTTTTTCTCTGCCCAATGGCAAAATGTGTAGAATTGCTAGAAGTGAGCTGTTTTCAAAGAATTATTAAATAAACAATACGTTTTGCAGTTGGGGGGGGGGTTATCTGACCTTGCGTGGTGGCCTTACGAAATAGGTTGAAGGGTGAGGATTGAAGAGGAGGGGTGAGACTTGAGTTATGAGACTAGGTGAGGTCTGAGGAGGAGGAATGAAGAAGTTCCTAATATGTATTCCGTACCGGTGACTGGTGCGCTGTCTCTGTAGGTCTGACTTACGTGCTGTCTCGAGGATGGAGCACTGTGTTTCATGCAAGCAGGCAGATTTGGCTGCCACAGTGACACAAAATAGATAAATAACCTTTAGAACAGTGTCCTATACAAAGTATGTTTGGTAGAAATACTGTGATGTTTGGGGTGGCAGGTAGCCTAGTGGTTAGAGCATTGGACCAGTCACTGAAAGGTTGCTGGATCAAAACCCTGAGCTGATAAGGTAAAAATCTATCATTCTCAGCCTGAACAAGGCAGTTAACCCACTGTTACCCGGTAGGTTGTCATTGTAAATAAGTGTACATCTAATTATTAAGTGTTACCTAGAGTGTTACCTACTATATTATTTTCCCAGTTCTTCTCATATACAGTACCAGTCAAATGTTTGGACACATCTACTCATTCAAGGTTTTATTTTACTATTTTCTACATTGTTGAATAATAGTGAAGACATCAAAACTATAAAATAACACATATTGAATCATGTAGAAACCAAAAAAGTGATAAACAAATCAAAATATATTTTATATTTGAGATTCTTCAAAGTAGCCACCCTTTACGTTGATGACAGCTTTGCACATTACATTACATTACATTTACATTTAAGTCATTTAGCAGACGCTCTTATCCAGAGCGACTTACAAATTGGTGCATTCACCTTATGACATCCAGTGGAACAGTAGTGCATCTAAATCTTTTAAGGGGGGTGAGAGGATTACTTTATCCTATCCTAGGTATTCCTTAAAGAGGTGGGGTTTCAGGTGTCTCCGGAAGGTGGTGATTGACTCCGCTGTCCTGGCGTCGTGAGGGAGTTTGTTCCACCATTGGGGGGCCAGAGCAGCGAACAGTTTTGACTGGGCTGAGCGGGAACTGTACTTCCTCAGTGGTAGGGAGGCGAGCAGGCCAGAGGTGGATGAACGCAGTGCCCTTGTTTGGGTGTAGGGCCTGATCAGAGCCTGGAGGTACTGAGGTGCCGTTCCCCTCACAGCTCCGTAGGCAAGCACCATGGTCTTGTAGCGGATGCGAGCTTCAACTGGAAGCCAGTGGAGAGAGCGGAGGAGCGGGGTGACGTGAGAGAACTTGGGAAGGTTGAACACCAGACGGGCTGCGGCGTTCTGGATGAGTTGTAGGGGTTTAATGGCACAGGCAGGGAGCCCAGCCAACAGCGAGTTGCAGTAATCCAGACGGGAGATGACGAGTGCCTGGATTAGGACCTGCGCCGCTTCCTGTGTGAGGCAGGGTCGTACTCTGCGGATGTTGTAGAGCATGAACCTACAGGAACGGGCCACCGCCTTGATGTTAGTTGAGAACGACAGGGTGTTGTCCAGGATCACGCCAAGGTTCTTAGCGCTCTGGGAGGAGGACACAATGGAGTTGTCAACCGTGATTGCACACTCTTGGCATTCTCTCTTTTGTCCCACCCCCCACACATGCGGAGACCTCACCTGGCTTAACTGGTGCCTCCAGAGATGCAACCTATCTCATCATCCCTCAATGCCTAGGTTTACCTCCACTGTCCTCACATCCTACCATACCCTTGTCTGTACATTATGCCCTGAATCTATTCTACCACGCGCAGAAATCTGCTCCTTGTATTCCGAACGCACTAGACGACCAGTTCTTATAGCCTTTAGCCGTACCTTTATCCTACACCTCCTCTGTTCCACTGGTGATGTAGAGGTGAATCCAGGCCCTGTAGCCCCCAGTACTACACCTATTCCCCAGGCACTCTCATTTGTTGACTTCTGTAACCATAAAAGCCTTGGTTTCATGCAAGTTAACATCAGAATCCTCCTCCCTAAGTTTGTGTTATTCACTGCTTTAGCACACTCCGCCAAACCTGATGTCCTAGCTGTGTCTGAATCCTGGCTTAGGAAGGCCACCAAAAATTCAGAAATTTACAGAACTACAACAATTTCTGTCAAGATAGAACTGCGAAAGGGGGCGGTGTTGCAATCTACTGCAGAGATAGCCTGCAAAGTTCTGTCATACTATCGAGGTTTGCGCCCAAACCATTCGAGCTTCTACTTTTAAAAATCCCCCTTTCCAGAAACAAGTCTCTCACTGTTGCCGCCTGTTATAGACCCCACTCAGCCCCCAGCTGTGCCCTGGACAGCATATGTGAATTGATTGCCCCCGATCTATCTTCAGAGTTTGTACTGTTAGGTGACCTAAACTGGGACATGCTTAACACCCCGGCCGTCCTACAATCTAAGCTAGATGCCCTAAATGTCACACAAATTATCAATGAACCTACCAGGTACAACCCTAAATCCGTTAACATGGGCACCCTCATAGATATCATCCTGACCAACTTGCCCTCAAAATACACCTCTGCTGTCTTCAACCAGGTTCTCAGCGATCACTGCCTCATTGCCTACATCCGTAATGGGTATGCGGTCAAACGACCACCCCTCATCTCTATCAAACGCTCCCTAAAACACTTCACCAAGCAGGCCTTTCTAATTGACCTGGCACGGGTATCCTGGAAGGATATAGACCTCATCCCGCCAATAGAGGATGCCAGGTTGTTTAAAAAAAAACTTTCCTCACTATCTTAAATAGTTCAAAATTTGCACACACTGTACATAGATGTTTCTATTGTGTTATTGACTGTACGTTTGTTTATCCCATGTGTAACTCTGTCTTGTTTTTTTTGTCATACGGCTTTGCTTTATCTTGGCCAGGTTGCAGTTGTTAATGAGAACTTGTTCTCAACTGGCCTCCCTGGTTAAATTAAGGTGAAATGAAATACAAATTACAATTTAAGATGCTTGTTCCACCATTGGGATGCCAGGACAGGAAAGAGCTTTGACTGGGAGCGACCAGAGGTGGCAGAACGGAATGCTTGGGTTGTGATGTATGGTTTGAACATACCCTGAAGGTAAGGTGGTGCAGTTCCCCTTGCTGCTCCATAGGCAAGCACCAGGGTCTTGAAGATGATGAGATCTTTGACTGGAATCCAGTGGAGTGTGTGGAGGAGTGGGGTGACATGGGAGAAAATAGGAAGACTGTATACCCACTTCTGCTGCATTCTGGATAAGTTGCAGGGAATTGATGGCGAAGTGGGGAGCCCAGCCAACAGAGAGTAGTCTAGACGGGAGATGAAAAGTGCCTGGATTATAACTTGTGCCACTTCCTGTGTGAGGAAAGGTCGTACTCTACGACCAGTGTAGAGCATGAACCTGCAGGAGCGAGTGACTGCTTTATTGTTTGCAGAGAACGATAGGGTGTTGTTCAGGTTCTCGTTAAGCTTCTTTGCACTCTGGGAGGGTGACACTGTGGAGTTGTCAACCGTGATGGAGAGGTCTTTGAGCAGGCATGCCTTCCCTGGGAGGAAGATCAGCTCCGTCTTGTCGAGGTTGAGCTTGAGGTGGTGGGCTGACATCCAAGCAGAGATATCTGACAGGCTTTCAGAGATGCGTGTTGCCACCTGGGTGTCAGAAGGGAGGAAGGAGAAAAATAATTGAGTGTTATCTGCATAGCAATTATAGGAGAGACCATGTGAGGATATGACAGAGCTGAGTGACTTGGTGTATAGAGAGAAGAGGAGAGGGCCTAGAACCGAGCCCTGGGGGACACCAGTAGTGAGAGTACGTGGTGCAAAAACAGACCCTCTCCACGTCACCTGGTGGTTGACAAAGTCATCTGCAAGGAGGGAGGAGGGAGAGGGAAGAGTGTGGAGTATTAAGGATGGAGGATAAAGTGGAGAATAGTTTCCCAGGGTTGGAAGCAGATGTTTAAAATTTAGAGTGATAGAAAGCATCTTTAGCAACAAATATAGCAGAAGAGAAGGTAGAGAGGAAGGAGTGGAAGGAATATACAGTGAAGGTCCACCAAAAGTTTAGTTTTCCTCCATTTCCGCTCATATGCCCGCAACCCTGTTCTGTTAGCAGTGAGTAACTCAGCAACGAAGCAGGAGGGGAAGGTCGGACCGACCGGGAGGAAAGAGGACAGTGAGAGTCAAAGGACGCAGAAAGGGAGGATAGCAGACGGAAGAGAGGACATGATAGAAGAGAGGGGGAGTAGAGGGAGAGAGAGAGCGAAGATTGCGGATGACCATCTGGGTGGAGCTGAGTGGGTTGGGGGAAATCAGAGATATATAGGGGGTTGCAGTAAGATTAGAAGGCTAACAGCCTCTAGTGAAGATGAGGTCAAACGTATTGCCTGCCTTGTGAGTGGGAGGTGACTGGGAAAGGGTGAGGTCAAAGGAGGAAAGAAATGAATTGAAATCAATCGTCGGGAGGTTAAAATCGCCTTTGAAGTGCCTTTGAATGGGGTATGTTTGTAGGTGACAGGTGCACCTGTTGTGTTGTGGGGCGACTCAATATGAGGATGGTGTTCTGTACACTAAGTGTACTTCAACTACTCTGAAACAAAGTGTGACTTTGATATGTTAATACATGCCTAGATTATACGTCTAGATTATATTGTTGCACTATCAATATACTCTGCAATATACTCTGCCTATAGTATGTTTCATTTTGGAGTGTCTGCAAATCTGAGGGGGAGGTGCAGGGGTTAAGAGTTGTCCCAAATTCCCCTCTACTTCCTATATAGTGCACACATTTTGACCAAGGCCCACAGACACACACACACACACACACACACACACACACACACACACACACACACACCCCTGACGAATCCTAAACTTCCAGAGGGGTCTGCTGTAGATTACAAATTAGATTGTCAGATCTCATTAGAGATAATGGCCTGAGACACAAACATAACGCACCGTGCCTCCAAAGATGAAATTAATATTTAACTACAAAGTAATTACATTAACTCTGACTTCTTAATCAAATAATATAATTCCTTTTGAGGGAATGAAATACTTGTTATACTGCTATGATAAGCACTGTACAGTATGTACCAGAACATCTGATGAGGGAGAGCATTGCTGCGGCGTCTACTGAATATTTGATATTTTACATTTGTAATGAACCAATTGAGAAGAACAGAGACTAAGAGTTGCAGGTCATCATACTGCACTTCAATTTAAAGATAAACATCAACAACTCAATAACTTGCAGGGGGGCAATTCAAACAACAAAGCCTCACCCCGCCACTGTGTTGGTAAACAGCTGGAGAAATGTAAGCACTCTCAAATAGACTGTGCTATGGATGAAAGGACTGACCATCCATGAGATCTAGATGACAGTTGTAAACATGCTTTGAGGCCATATCACATAGCTATTCCCCTCACTCAAAGCCACTCACCTAGCCCATTATTTCTTGGCATATCCAGAGATATGTCTTTGCGTGTGGTAATTTCTATGCACATTGCATGTTCCTATGTTCATGTTGTCAAGGCGTGTATGTGGGTAAATGTACCCAATTCCTTTCAATAATTTATGTTTAGTGGGTACCTATGTCCAGATAACAATAACAAGACAAGGTTCTGGAAATGTCTTTATTATTAACATGTAAACCAATTCTTCATTCACTTTTTAATTCACAGCTGTCCATTTTGTTTCACCTGTTTGATTGAGTAAACTGGCCCGAGGTTCCCATAAGGTTGAAGTTTAAATTTATTTCTCATATGTACACAAATACAATGAAAGCCTTGCTCACAAGCGACCTCGCAATAAGATAAACAAAAACAATAAATACACCTCAAACAAATAGACAGTATGTTGTATTTTTGCAGACACTCTTATCTAGAATAGTAGTGAGAGCAAACATTTTCATCCAGACCGGTCCCCCATGGGAATTAAACCCACAACCCTGATGCTGCAAGCACCATGCTCTAGCAACTGAGCCACACGGGACCTACACCCCAGAGAAGGGCTAGTTATCAATCGCATTCCTCCCACACACTATAATCACAAACCCTTTCATATCTCTTCATCTCCACTGATGGACTTTTTACACCGGGCCTTGTTCTTAAATTATGCCCAGGCACAGAACGGCTGTTCCAGTAATGACACAGAGGTAATTGACACAGAACTGACCTGGAGCTGTGCAGGGCTATAATCTGCTGCCTGCCTTTCTTTCAATTCATTATCCACACTGAGCCACACACATACTGTACTCATGTTATTATCACTCACTCTTTTTCTATTTCCCCCCTCTCTCGACCTCTCCTTTCTTATTTTCATCTCTCTCTCTCTCTCTCTCTCTCTCTCTCTCTCTCTCTTTCTCTCTCTCTCTCTCTCTTCTCTCTCTCTCTCTTTCTCTCTCTCTCTCTCTCTCTCTCTCTCTCTCTCTCTCTCTCTCTCCTTATTTTCCCCTCTCTCTCTCTCTCTCTCTCTCTCTCTCTCCTTATTTTCCCCGCTCTCTCTCTCTCTCTCTCTCTCTCTCTCCTTTCTTATTTTCCTCTCTCTCTCTCTCTCTCTCTCTCTCTCTCTCTCTCTCGCACGCACGCACGCACGCACGCACGCACACACACACACACACACACACACACACACACACACACACACACACACACACACAGTTGTCTCTATGTTGATAATAGTTGGACTTAGGCAATCTATCATAATTATTATTACCTCTGTGCAATAATTACTTTTCCACTCCATTAATTCAGATGGCTACATGCAGCTTACCACTCTATACATCAACAATCTAAAAGCTCCATTGGCCAGCAGCATAGACGACAGACGCACTGTCTGCTGGGTAATTGCTTCGTGGGACCTTAAGTCATTTCTGCTGGGAAATAAAATAGATTTATATTTACAATGTGTGGCCGTTAAAGAGGGTCACAGTTAGGTTGGATCTAATAGTGTTCCCAGTGATGTGGAACCCACTGAGAGCGAGAGGGGAGAGAGAGAGAGAGAAGGTGAGGGGGTGATATAGATGTCCTATACTTTAGATATAGGGAGGGACAAAGGCAAAGCAAGCGAGGCAAGCCCGGGGAACGATATCAAGTGAGTGTCAGTGGGAATGTTAACCCACTAAATGAATAGCATTTCATTCATACTAAAATGTCCGCCAGAGTGGGGTCACCCTTCCTATTCTGACACAGCCATTACACTGCCATGGTAACAGATATAACACCTTTCATTATAGGTTTGGACTGATAGAACAGATTGAATTTCATCTGTTACCCTTGACATGGTAAAAAAAATAGAACATATTAACCGCGTAACCCTGTATGACATTTCAATGTCAGTTTCTATGAGTGTCAGGTTGTGAATTGTACGTACCTGCTAGTCAAAGAGCAGTTACGTTTCAGCTGATCACACCCAGAGGAGTAGTGGCTTGTATGTATGTTGAAACCATTCTCAACTAGAATGGCATTTTATGTCTATGCTTGACACCTGCTCTTATTAAAAGAACATTCATAACAATCCTAATGTCAGGTATGTTTATACTATAAACATGTAGAACAGAGATGCCTACCTGGTCTAACACACTGCCTCATGTACATGAAGGGCAGGAAAGACTAATCCTACTGGACATGTACATGTTCATAAAAACGTGTTGGAATTACACAATAATACATTTTATTGTAACATGTTAAAAATGTTGTTCTTACTTTCACTTACAACTGAAATCTAGCTTGGGGTACAATTTTAGTTTCTAAATACGTTTCACATTGATTGGAAACAGGTTATCAAGTCATTTCACATTGCAAACGGAATGTGTTAATCTGGTGTGAAATTTCAAGTAGGCAATACTCAAGGCAAGACAGAACTACATAATCAAAATTAAATGTGATTGCATGAGGAGTCTCCCATAATTTCTTGCACAACGTATATTGTTGTGTAAATGAATCTAGTTGTCAAATAAAAATCTTGAGTCAAAATGTTGTTGGTTTTTGACCTAGCTACATGAACACTAGAGACAACTCTACCAGTGGACAATGAAATACAAAATGGTGTATCAAAAGAAGGTACCAATGTCTATTTGTGGTACAAAATATGGGAGCTACAACCTTTGGAACAAAATGGGATTAATTCCTTCCATCTAAATGATATTCCTGTAAAACGGTGTTAAATATGTTGGGAAACTAAACAGTGGAAAGGAGAGGACATCCCCCAGGGGTAGAGATTCTCATTTCCCCCAATTTTCCGTTCCATTAGGTAGATTCAGATGTTCTTTTGTAGAAGCTGTCTTTGCCTTTAGGGGAGGCAGGGGAGTGAGACTCATTGATTTCTCTTGCTTCACATATTCTCGCTTTGCACATCTCCTGGGCAACTCCCAGAAGATAGCAGATGTGTTAGATGTCAGGCGCTGCTCATTGGAGGCGTTAGCCTACCTAAATATTCCCTGGGTCAAGCAGAGCATGCCTGCGTCCCAAATCGCCCTTGTTTCCCTGTATAATGCACTACTTTTGATCTGGGCCAATAGGGAGGCACATAGGGCTCTGGTCAAAAGTAGTACACTATATAGGTATTAGGGTCCACTTTGGAAGGCAACCTATTTTTTTTAGGCCATTGTGATATTGTAGCATTGTTAAAGAGTGGCGGAGGAGGACAAGACCTTTTTGGCTGAAGTCGTTCTCGGTGTCTTTGTGTTCTTTGCTATCCACCTAGTCTCTCCTTTTGTGTAGCTCCTACCACACACTGCATTCTGTTCTCTTTTCAATATCAGTTCTTTGTGCCAGTTAGCAGTATTAACAAGTGTGGAATGATAAATATTTGAAAATGGAGGCGAGATCTTTACCGTACAAAGCGACAGTTTGAAGTCATATGTCCGAGATCATATGTCACGATGTTACTAATGTTCCGAGTCATATCTCAGAGTTCATATGTCACGACCTTACTAATGTTCCGAGTCATATCTCAGAGTTCATATGTCACGACCTTACTAATGTTCCGAGTCATATCTCAGAGTTCATATGTCAGGACCTTACTAATGTTCCGAGTCATATCCCAGAGTTCATATGTCACGATGTTACTAATGTTCCGAGACAATCGGGTCAAATGGAGTGTCACCCAATTGCATTGCTCTCTTTTGACATGTTGCAGTTCAATCATAAGCCCTCATTTCCCTAAAGTCATTTAGCATGACTAGTCCTAATGCTGTGTTGAGACGGGGTCATGACTAGTCCTAATGCTGTGTTGAGACGGGGTCATGACTAGTCCTAATGCTGTGTTGAGACGGGGTCATGACTAGTCCTAATGCTGTGTTGAGACAGGGTTATGACTAGTCCTAATGCTGTGTTGAGACAGGGTCATGACTAGTCCTAATGCTGTGTTGAGACGGGGTCATGACTAGTCCTAATGCTGTGTTGAGACAGGGTCATGACTAGTCCTAATGCTGTGTTGAGACGGGGTCATGACTAGTCCTAATGCTGTGTTGAGACGGGGTCATGACTAGTCCTAATGCTGTGTTGAGACAGGGTCATGACTAGTCCTAATGCTGTGTTGAGACAGGGTCATGACTAGTCCTAATGCTGTGTTGAGACGGGGTCATGACTAGTCCTAATGCTGTGTTGAGACAGGGTTATGACTAGTCCTAATGCTGTGTTGAGACGGGGTCATGACTAGTCCTAATGCTGTGTTGAGACAGGGTTATGACTAGTCCTAATGCTGTGTTGAGACAGGGTCATGACTAGTCCTAATGCTGTGTTGAGACGGGGTCATGACTAGTCCTAATGCTGTGTTGAGACGGGGTTATGGCTAGGTCATTATTCTGCTGTGTTGAGACGGGGTTATGACTAGTCCTAATGCTGTGTTGAGACAGGGTCATGACTAGTCCTAATGCTGTGTTGAGACGGGGTCATGACTAGTCCTAATGCTGTGTTGAGACAGGGTCATGACTAGTCCTAATGCTGTGTTGAGACGGGGTCATGACTAGTCCTAATGCTGTGTTGAGACGGGGTCATGACTAGTCCTAATGCTGTGTTGAGACAGGGTCATGACTAGTCCTAATGCTGTGTTGAGATGGGGTCATGACTAGTCCTAATGCTGTGTTGAGACAGGGTCATGACTAGTCCTAATGCTGTGTTGAGACAGGGTCATGACTAGTCCTAATGCTGTGTTGAGACGGGGTCATGACTAGTCCTAATGCTGTGTTGAGACAGGGTTATGACTAGTCCTAATGCTGTGTTGAGACAGGGTCATGACTAGTCCTAATGCTGTGTTGAGACGGGGTCATGACTAGTCCTAATGCTGTGTTGAGACAGGGTTATGACTAGTCCTAATGCTGTGTTGAGACGGGGTCATGACTAGTCCTAATGCTGTGTTGAGACAGGGTTATGACTAGTCCTAATGCTGTGTTGAGACGGGGTCATGACTAGTCCTAATGCTGTGTTGAGACAAGGTTATGACTAGTCCTAATGCTGTGTTGAGACAGGGTTATGACTAGTCCTAATGCTGTGTTGAGACAGGGTTATGACTAGTCCTAATGCTGTGTTGAGACGGGGTTATGGCTAGGTCATTATTCTGCTGTGTTGAGACGGGGTTATGACTAGTCCTAATGCTGTGTTGAGACGGGGTCATGACTAGTCCTAATGCTGTGTTGAGACAGGGTTATGACTAGTCCTAATGCTGTGTTGAGACAGGGTTATGACTAGTCCTAATGCTGTGTTGAGACAGGGTTATGACTAGTCCTAATGCTGTGTTGAGACGGGGTTATGGCTAGGTCATTATTCTGCTGTGTTGAGACGGGGTCATGACTAGTCCTAATGCTGTGTTGAGACAGGGTTATGGCTAGGTCATTATTCTGCTGTGTTGAGACGGGGTCATGGCTAGGTCATTATTCTGCTGTGTTGAGACGGGGTCATGGCTAGGTCATTATTCTGCTGTGTTGAGACGGGGTCATGGCTAGGTCATTATTCTGCTGTGTTGAGACCGGGTCATGGCTAGGTCATTATTCTGCTGTGTTGAGACCGGGTCATGGCTAGGTCATTATTCTGCTGTGTTGAGACGGGGTCATGCTGTGTTGAGACGGGGTCATGCTGTGTTGAGACTGAGTCATGCTGTGTTGAGACGGCTCATGCTGTGTTGAGACGGGGTCATGCTGTGTTGAGACGGGGTCATGGCTAGGTCATTATTCTGCTGTGTTGAGACGGGGTCATGCTGTTTTGAGATGGGGTCATGCTGTGTTGAGACGGGGTCATGCTGTGTTGAGACAGGGTCATGGCTAGGTCTATGTACTGTATGTGTCTCAAATAGCACCCTCTCCCCTGTATATTGAGCTACTTTGCCCATTTGGGACGAAACCCATGTCTCTGTTGCTTAAGTCAGATCACAGTGTTTATATGAATATTCATACTAATAGGCTGGCTAAGTCAGATCACAGTGTTAATATGAATATTCATACTAATAGGCTGGCTAAGTCAGATCACAGTGTTAATATGAATATTCATACTAATAGGCTGGCTAAGTCAGATCACAGTGTTTATATGAATATTCATACTAATAGGCTGGCTAAGTCAGATCACAGTGCTAATATGAATATTCATACTAATAGGCTGGCTAAGTCAGATCACAGTGTTAATATGAATATTCATACTAATAGGCTGGCTAAGTCAGATCACAGTGTTTATATGAATATTCATACTAATAGGCTGGCTAGTCAGATCACAGTGTTTATATGAATATTCATACTAATAGGCTGGCTAAGTCATATCACAGTGTTTATATGAATATTCATACTAATAGGCTGGCTAGTCAGATCACAGTGTTTATATGAATATTCATACTAATAGGCTGGCTAAATCAGATCACAGTGTTTATATGAATATTCATACTAATAGGCTGGCTAGTCAGATCACAGTGTTTATATGAATATTCATACTAATAGGCTGGCTAAGTCAGATCACAGTGTTTATATGAATATTCATACTAATAGGCTGGCTAAGTCAGATCACAGTGTTTATATGAATATTCATACTAATAGGCTGGCTAGTCAGATCACAGTGTTTATATGAATATTCATACTAATAGGCTGGCTAGTCAGATCACAGTGTTTATATGAATATTCATACTAATAGGCTGGCTAAATCAGATCACAGTGTTTATATGAATATTCATACTAATAGGCTGGCTAGTCAGATCACAGTGTTTATATGAATATTCATACTAATAGGCTGGCTAAGTCAGATCACAGTGTTTATATGAATATTCATACTAATAGGCTGGCTAAGTCAGATCACAGTGTTTATATGAATATTCATACTAATAGGCTGGCTAGTCAGATCACAGTGTTTATATGAATATTCATACTAATAGGCTGGCTAAGACGGTCCATCTGTTCTACTAAAGCCCCAGCTGACTATTATGAAATCTTCATCAATGTGTTGTATTCAACAGTCATTTATTAAGAGACAAGGGCTTTATCTGATAAATAGAGACAAAGTGGAGATTCTTACCCAGTGGACGAAACTGGTTGTACAGTAGTGACGTCATTCCAACCAGATTACAACGTGTGCTGGCTCAAAACAGGTTGCAATATTGCCATATTGTTTCCATTTCAAACAGCTTTGCCTGTTGGGCAGAAGAGAGATTCAAAGAGAGGTGTAAGACTTGGTGGAGGATTGTTGTCCCTGTGAGTTGAGGAGTCTGTCACTCCCACTATGCTGTGTGCTAGGCTAACGCTGCTGACCGATGGGCTATTGGTACTAGGGGACAACAAGAGTGAAGACAGATCTGATGTGATGCGGTCGGAGGCCCTCGCTCTCATTCTCAGGTAACCTTTGGCCAAGAGGAGACGATGGGATGCCCTACAATGCCCCATGTTGCCACATATCTACATTCTGTCACCTGGTGTCAAACAAATGAGCCAATCCCCATCGAGGACTGGTAATGCGGCAACATAGCGCACTGATAGAACCAAACCAAAATAACATGTATACAAGCACACGCTTCTCTGCCATAGGAGGAACATCATGACCATTGAGGGGGTGTGGGGAAATGACCGTAGGGGGAACATCATGACCATTGATGTGGTGTGGGGAAATGACCATAGGAGGAACATCATGACCATTGAGGGGGTGTGGGGGAATGACCATAGGGGGAACATCATGACCATTGAGGGGTGTGGGGGAATGACCATAAGGGGA
This sequence comes from Oncorhynchus nerka, assembly GCF_034236695.1. Taxonomy (NCBI): domain Eukaryota; kingdom Metazoa; phylum Chordata; class Actinopteri; order Salmoniformes; family Salmonidae; genus Oncorhynchus; species Oncorhynchus nerka. Next base: position 13,012,977 of record NC_088422.1, on the reverse strand, counting down.
ACATCATGACCATTGAAGGGGTGTGGGGAATGACCATAAGGGGAACATCATGACCATTGAAGGGGTGTGGGGGAATGACCATAGGGGGAACATCATGACCATTGAAGGGGTGTGGGGAAATGACCATAGGGGGAACATCATGACCATTGAGGGGGTGTGGGGGAATGACCATAAGGGGAACATCATGACCATTGAAGGGGTGTGGGGAAATGACCATAGGGAAACATCATGACCATTGAGGGTGTGTGGGGAATGACCATAGGGGGAACATCATGACCATTGAGGGGGTGTGGGGAATGACCATAGGAGGAATATCATGACCATTGAGGGGTGTGGGGAATGACCATAGGGGGAACATCATGACCATTGAGGGGGTGTGGGGGAATGACCATAGGGGGAACATCATGACCATTGAGGGGGTGTGGGGGAATGACCATAGGGGGAACATCATGACCATTGAGGGGGTGTGGGGGAATGACCATAGGGGGAACATCATGACCATTGAGGGGGTGTGGGGAATGACCATAGGGGAACATCATGACCATTGAGGGGGTGTGGGGGAATGACCATAGGGGGAACATCATGACCATTGAGGGGGTGTGGGGACCAAGTGAAATAAAAACAATACAAATTCTAAAAAAACAAATCTATAATATAAATACAGTTGAAGTCGGAAGTTTACATACACATAGGTTGGAGTCATTAAAACATGTTTTTCAACCACTCCACAAATTTCCTGTTAACAAACTATAGTTTTGGCAAGTCGTTTAGGAGTTATACTTTGTGCATGACACAAGTCATTTTTCCAACAAGGATTTACAGACAGATTATTTCACTTATAATTCACTGTATCACAATTCCAGTGGGTCAGAAGTTTACATACACTAAGTTGACTGTGCCTTTAAACAGCATGGAAAATTCCAGAACATGATATCATGGCTTTAGAAGCTTCTGATAGGCTAATTGACATCATTTGAGTCAATTGGAGGTGTACCTGTGGATGTATTTCAAGGCCTACCTTCAAAATCAGTGCCTCTTTGCTTGACATCATGGGAAAATCAAAAGAAATCAGCCAAGACCTCAGAAAAAAAATTGTACACCTCCAAGTCTGGTTCATCCTTGGGAGAAATTTCCAAACGCCTGAAGGTACGACATTCATCTGTACAAACAATAGTACGCAAGTATAAACATCATGGGACCACACAGCCGTCATACCGCTCAGGAAGGAGATGCATTCTGTCTCTTAGAGAGGAACGTACTTTGGTGAGAAAATATCAAATGAATCCCAGAACAACAGCAAAGGACCTTGTGAAGAAGCTGGAGGAAACAGGGACAAAAGTATCTATATCCACATCCTATATCGACATAACCTGAAAGGCCGCTCAGCAAGGAAGAAGCCACTACTCCAAAACCACCATAAAAAAAGCCTGACTACGGTTTGAACTTCACATGGGGACAAAGATCGTACTTTTTGGAGAAATGTCCTCTGGTCTTATGAAACAAAAATAGAACTGTTTGGAGGGAAAAGGGGGAGGCTTGCAAGCCGAAGAACACCATCCTGACCGTGAAGCACGGGGGTGGCAGCATCATGTTGTGGGGGTGATTTTTTGCAGGATAGACTGGTGCACGTCACAAAATAGATGGCAGCATGAGGATGGAAAATTATGTGGATATATTGAAGCAACATCTCAAGACATATGTCAGGAAGTTAAAGCTTGGTCTCAAATAGGTCTTCCAAATGGACAAGCATACTTCCAAAGTTGTGACAAAATGGCTTAATGGCAACAAAGTCAAGGTATTGGAGTGGCCATCACAAAGCCCTGACCTCAATCCTATAGAACATCTGTGGGCAGAACTGAAAACGTGTGTGTGAGCAAGGAGGCCTACAAACCTGACTCGGTTACTTCAGCTCTGTCAGGAGGAATGGGCCAAAATTCACCCAACTTACTGAGGGAAGCTTGTGGAAGGCTACCCAAAACGTTTGACCCAAGTTAAATAACTTAAAGGCAGTGCTACCAAATACTAATTGAGTGTATGTAAACTTCTGACCAACTGGGAATGTGATGAAAGAAATTAAAGCTGAAATAAATCATTCCCTCTACTATTATTCTGTTATTTGACATTCTTAAAATAAGGTGGTGATCCTAACTGCCCTAAGACAGGGAATCTTTACTAGGATTAAATGTCAGGAATTGTGAAAAACTGAGTTTAAATGTATTTTGTTAAGGTGTATGTAAACTTCTGACTTCAACTGTATGTATTCACCCCCTTTGCCATGAAGCCCCTAAATAAGATCTGGTGCAAACATTTACCTACAGAAGTCACATAATTAGTCCACCTGTGTGCAATCTAAGTTTCACATGATCTGTCACATGATCTCAGCATACACATGTTTGGAAAGGCCCCAGAGTCTCTAACACCACTAAGTAAGGGGCACCACCAAGCAAGTGGCACCATGAAGACCAAGGAGCTCTCCAAACAGGTCAGGGACAAAGTTGTGGAGAAGTACGGATCAGGGTTGGGTTATAAAAAAATATCTGAAACCTTGAACATCCCATTATTAAAAAATGAAAAGAATATGGCACCACAACAAACCTACCAAGAGAGTGCCGCCCACCAAAACTCACGGACCAGGCAAGGAGGGCATTAATCAGAAAGGCAACAAAGAGACCAAAGATAACCCTGAAGGAGCTGCAAAGCTCCACAGCGGAGATTACAGTATTTGTCCATAGAACCACTTTTAGCCTTACAGTCCAAAGAGCTGGGCTTTGTGGAAGAGTGGCCAGAAAAAAGCCATACGCAAAACATAAGCGAACACCAAAAGGCATGTGGGAGACTCCCCAAACATATGGAAGAAGGTACTCTGGTCAAATGAGACTAAAATTTAGCTTTTTGGCTATCAAGGAAAACACTATGTCAAACACAACAACTTTCATCACCCTGAGATCATCATCCCCACAGTGAAGCATGGTGGTGGCAGCATCATGCTGTGGAGATGTTTTTCATCTGCAGGGACTGGGAAACTGGTCGGTCAGAATTTAAGGAATAATGGAGGGCGCTAAATACAGGGAAAATCTTGAGGGAAACCTGTTTCAGTCTTCCAGAGATTTGAGACTGGGACGGAGGTTCACCTTCCAGCAGGACAATGACCCTAAGCATACTGCTAATGTAACACTCGAGTGGTTTAAGGGGAACAATTTAAATGTCTTGGAGTGGCCTAGACCAAAGTCAAAGCCCAGACCTCAATCCAATTGAGAATCTGTGGTATGACTTAAAGATTGCTGTACACCAGCGGAACCCATCCAATTTGAAGGAGCTGAAGCAGTGGTCAAAAAGAATGGGCAGAAATCCATGAAGAATGAAAAATGGTTAAAAATCCCAGTGGCTAGATGTGCCAAGCTTATAGAGACATACCCCAAGAGACTTGCAGCTGTAATTGCTGTAAAAGGTGGCTCTACAAAGTATTGAGTTTTGGGGAGTGAATAGTTATGCACGCTCAAGTTTTCAGTTTTTATGTCTTATTTCTTGTTTGTTTCACAAGAAAAAATATTTTCCATCCTCAAAGTGGTAGGCATGTTGTGGAAATCAAATGATACTTACCCACAAAATCTATTTTAATTCAAGTTTGTAAGTCAACAAAATAGGAAAAATGCCAAGGATTGATGAATACTTTCGCAAGCTACTGTTTATACAGTAGCGAGACTATATACAGGCACCGGTTAGTCGGGCTAATTGAGGTAGTGTGTACATGTAGGTATAGTTAAAGTGACTATGCATATATGATAAACAGAGAGTAGCAGCAGTGTAAAAGAGGGGTTGGCGGGTGGCAGGACACAATGTAGATGGTCCGGGTAGCCAATGTGCGGGGGCACCGGTTAGTCGGGCTAATTGAGGTAGTATGTACCTGAATGTATAGTTAAAGTGACTATGCATATATGATAAACAGAGAGTAGCAGCAGTGTAAAAGAGGGTTTGGGGGGGACAATGCAAATAGTCTAGGTAGCCATTTGATTACTTGTTCAGGAGTCTTATGGCTTGGGGGTAAAAACTGTTGAGAAGCCTTTTGGTCCTAGACTTGGTACTCCGGTGCCGCTTGCCATGCGATAGTAGAGAGAACATTCTATGACTGGGGTGGCTGGGGTCTTTGAAATTTTTTTGGGCATTCCTCTGACACCGCCTGGTGTTGAGGTCCTGGATGGCAGTGTCTTGAGGTCGGAGGCTGAGCAGTTGCCGTACCAGGCAGTGATGCAAGCAGGCAGCATGCTCTCGATGTTTCAGCTGTAGAACCTTTTGAGGATCCAGTTGCAGAGGGAGGTGTTTAGTCCCAGGATTCTTAGCTTAGTGATGAGCTTTGAGGATACTATGGTGTTGAACACTGAGCTGTAGTCAATTAATAGCATTCTCACGTAGATGTTCCTTTTGTCCAGGTGGGAAAGGTGCAGTGTGGAGTGCAATCATCTGTGGATCTGTTTGAGCGGTATGCAAATTGGAGTGGGTCTAGGGTTTCTGGGATAATGGTGTTGATGTGAGCCATTACCAGCCTTTCAAAGCACTTCATGGCTACGGACATGAGTGCTACGGGTCTGTAGTCATTTAGGCAAGTTGCCTTGGTGTTCTTGGGCACAGGGACTATGGTGGTCTGCTTGAAACTTGTTGGTATTACAGACTCAATCAGGGACATGTTGAAAATGTCAGTGAAGACACCTGCCAGTTGGTCAGCACATGCCCGGAGCACACGTCCTGGTAATCCCTCTGGCCCCGCGTCCTTGTGAATGTTGACCTGTTTAAACGTCTTACTCACGTCGTCTATGGAGTACGTGGTCACAGAGTCATCCGGAACAGCTGATGCTCTCATGCATGCCTCAGTGTTGCTTGCCTCGAAGCGAGCATAGATGTGATTTAGCTCGTCTGATAGGCTTGTGTCACTGGGCAGCTCTCGGTTGTGCTTCCCTTTGTAGTCTGTAATAGTTTATAGTATGATTCAATCTTAGCCCTTGGCGCTTTGCCTGTTTGATGGTTTGTCAGAGGCCATAGCAGAATTTCTAATAAGCTTCCGGGTTAGAGTCCCGCACCTTGAAAGCGGCAGCTCTACCCTTTAGCTCAGTGCGAATGTTACCTGTAATCCATGGCTTCTGGTTGGGGTATGTACGTACAGTCACTGTGGGGACGACTTCCTCGATGCACTTACAACTTAATGTTGTGGGTTCAATTCCCACTGAGGCCACCCATATGAAGGATGTATGCACGCATGACTGTATACATTTTAATGTGTCCTTACTTTTAAATCAGTCTTTGGACTGAAATAGTAGAGTTTTGGGGCCAATGCCCCATGTAAATTAATCCCCACCAGTTTGCACGTATTAAGAGTTTTGCACAAATCATCTCTTAAATGAATTGTTATGCTCATTAATTGTTTAAAATATTATTTTTAGTTGATTTGTGACTGTTCAATGTATTGCTCGTTCTCGTTGTTACTTTCTATTTAGAGCAGGGGTGTCAAACTCATTCCATAGAGGGCCTAGTGTCTGCTGGTTTTTGTTTTTTGTCTTCATTTAAGACCTAGACAGCCAGGTGAGGGGAGTTCCTTACTAATTAGTGACCTTAATTCATAAATCAAGTACAGGGAAGGAGCGAAAACCCTCAGACAGTCATCCCTCTGTGGAATGAGTTTGACATGTGATTTAGTATTAATTACAAAAGAACACAAAAATGCTGTTTTATATCACCTACCTAAATCGAATCAAATCAAATGTATTTATATAGCCCTTCGTACATCAGCTGATATCTCAAAGTGCTGTACAGAAACCCAGAAACCCATACCTACAGTATGTTAGTTCTATAAAAACAGGACAGGACAGACACAGAATAGTTAAAAATCTCCTATCAAATCAAACTTTATTTGTTACATGCGCCGAATACAAGTGTAGACTTTACTGTGAAATGTTTACTTACAAGCCCTTAACCAACAGTGCAGTTCAAGAAGAGCTATGAAAATATTTACCAAATAAACTACAGTAAAAAATAATAAAAAGTAACACAATAATATGCAAACCAAACCATACAAAGTGACTCATACAGAGCAGAATAATTAATTTCTCAACAATTATATGATGGAATAATCTTTTAGAGTGTATGAGTCACAATGCCTTGAATAGATATACTGATACTGTAGTCTGGGGAGATGGATGTGTGTATTTCCATGCCCCAGTTATGCAGCTGTGTGGTTGGAGTAACACATACTAAAGTGATTACAGCCAGGAAACCAATCTTATTGGTCCACGATTCCACCAATCCTCCTTAGCCAAGATATCGCTGACCCCCCCCCACCCCCCCACCACCCAGGGTGGCCAACCTCCCTCTCCCTCTCCCTCTCCACCTCCCTCTCCCTCTCCCTCTCCCTCTCCCTCTTCCTCTCCCTCTCCCTCTCCCTCTTCCTCTTCCTCTCCCTCTCCCTCTCCCTCTCCCTCTCTACCTCCCTCTCCCTCCCCCTCTCCCTCTCCCTCTCCCTCCGCCTGCTCCCCTGTCTCCATCCAACCCTAGCCCTTCAGGTCTAAGCTGCATTACAGCAGGTAAACCCAGGATTACAGCAGGCAGCTCCGTGTCTCTTGTCATGCCTCACCATGTCTCTGTGGATCAGCACAGCTCATTCCTCCCATGGTGCAATGCTCCATGCCAGCAGATTAGCATTTCCCATGTTTCCGTCCTCGCTGTGTACTGTGTTCTCCATCCATCACAACTCAGTAACTGTGTACTAGTCAATCCATCCATCCATCACACCTCAGTAACTGTGTACTAGTCAATCCATCCATCCATCACACCTCAGTAACTGTGTATTACTCCATCCATCCATTCATCACACCTCAGTAACTATGTATTACTCCATCCATCCATCCATCACACCTCAGTAACTGTGTATTACTCCATCCATCCATCCACCACACCTCAGTAACTGTGTATTACTCCATCCATCCATCCATCACACCTCAGTAACTGTGTATTACTCCATCCATCCATCCATCACACCTCAGTAACTGTGTATTACTCCATCCATCCATCCATCACACCTCAGTAACTGTGTACTAGTCAATCCATCCATCCATCACACCTCAGTAACTGTGTATTACTCCATCCATCCATCCATCCATCACACCTCAGTAACTGTGTATTACTCCATCCATCCATCACACCTCAGTAACTGTGTATTACTCCATCCATCCATCCACCACACCTCAGTAACTGTGTATTACTCCATCCATCCATCCATCCATCCATCCATCCATCACACCTCAGTAACTGTGTATTACTCCATCCATCCATCCATCCATCCATCACACCTCAGTAACTGTGTATTACTCCATCCATCCATCCACCACACCTCAGTAACTGTGTATTACTCCATCCATCCATCCATCCATCCATCACACCTCAGTAACTGTGTATTACTCCATCCATCCATCCATCCATCCATCCATCACACCTCAGTAACTGTGTATTACTCCATCCATCCATCCATCACACCTCAGTAACTGTGTACTAGTCAATCCATCCATCCATCACACCTCAGTAACTGTGTATTACTCCATCCATCCATCCATCACACCTCAGTAACTGTGTACTAGTCAATCCATCCATCCATCCATCACACCTCAGTAACTGTGTACTACTCCATCCATCCATCCATCCATCCATCCATCCATCCATCCATCCATCCATCCATCACACCTCAGTAACTGTGTACTACTCCATCCATCCATCCATCCATCCATCCATCCATCCATCACACCTCAGTAACTGTGTACTACTCCATCCATCCATCCATTCATCCACGCATACAGCCATCCAGCCAGCCATACGCTATTCCCAGTAGAGAGGTTGATATCTCAGTAGACCGTCTCCACTTCTCTCCCAGTAGAGAGGCTGATATCTTAGTAGAACTCCTCTTCCAGGAGAGGCTGATATCTCAGTAGAACTCCTCTTCCAGGAGAGGCTGATATCTCAGTAGAACTCCTCTTCCAGGAGAGGCTGATATCTCAGTAGAACTCCTCTTCCAGGAGAGGCTGATATCTCAGTAGAACTCCTCTTCCAGGAGAGGCTGATATCTCAGTAGAACTCCTCTTCCAGGAGAGGCTGATATCTTAGTAGAACTCCTCTTCCAGGAGAGGCTGATATCTCAGTAGAACTCCTCTTCCAGGAGAGGCTGATATCTCAGTAGTACGTCTCCACTCCTCTTCCAGTAGAGAGGCTGATATCTCAGTAGAACTCCTCTTCCAGGAGAGGCTGATATCTCAGTAGAACTCCTCTTCCAGTAGAGAGGCTGATATCTCAGTAGAACTCCTCTTCCAGGAGAGGCTGATATCTCAGTAGAACTCCTCTTCCAAGAGAGGCTGATATCTCAGTAGTACGTCTCCACTCCTCTTCCAGTAGAGAGGCTGATATCTCAGTAGAACTCCTCTTCCAGGAGAGGCTGATATCTCAGTAGAACTCCTCTCCCAGTAGAGAGGCTGATATCTCAGTAAAACTCCTCGTCCAGTAGAGAGGCTGATATCTCAGTAGAACCTCTCCCCTTCTCCCCAGTAGAAAGGCTGATATCACAGTAGATCTACTTTCCCAGTAGAGAGGCTGATATCGCAGTAGAACTCCTCTCCCAGTAGAGAGGCTGATATCTCAGTAGAACTCCTCTCCCAGTAGAGAGGCTGATATCTCAGTAGAACTCCTCTCCCAGTAGAGAGGCTGATATCTCAGTAGAACTCCTCTCCCAGTAGAGAGGCTGATATCTCAGTAGAACTCCTCTCCCAGTAGAGAGGCTGATATCTCAGTATAACTCCTCTTCCAGTAGAGAGGCTGATACAGTATCTCAGTAGAACTCCTCTTCCAGTAGAGAGGCTGATATCTCAGTAGAACTCCTCTCCCAGTAGAGGCTGATATCTCAGTGGAACTACTCCCCTTCTCCCCAGTAGGGGCTGATATCTCAGTAGAACTCCTCTCCCAGTAGAGAGGCTGATTTCTCAGTAGAACTCCTATCCCAGTAGAGGCTGATATCTCAGTGGAACTACTCCCCTTCTCCCCAGTAGGGGCTGATATCTCAGTAGAACTCCTCTTCCATTAGAGAGGCTGATATCTCAGTAGAACTCCTCTTCCATTAGAGAGGCTGATATCTCAGTAGAACTGCTCTCCAAGTAGAGAGACTGATATCTCAGTATAACTCCTCTCCCAGTAGAGGCTGATATCTCAGTAGAACTCCTCTCCCAGTAGAGACTGATATCTCAGTAGAACTCCTCTCCCAGTAGAGAGGCTGATTTCTCAGTAGAACTCCTCTCCCAGTAGAGGCTGATATCTCAGTGGAACTACTCCCCTTCTCCCCAGTAGGGGCTGATATCTCAGTATAACTCCTCTCCCAGTAGAGAGGCTGATATCTCAGTAGAACTCCTCTCCAATTAGAGAGGCTGATATCTCAGTAGAACTCCTCTTCCATTAGAGAGGCTGATATCTCAGTAGAACTCCTCTTCCATTAGAGAGGCTGATATCTCAGTAGAACTGCTCTCCAAGTAGAGAGACTGATATCTCAGTAGAACTCCCCTCATCTCCCCCTGTTGAGGTGTTGTTATCATTGTCGTACCATTGTTGTTCTGTCCATCCATCCGTCTCTCTGTTAGTAGACAGCATTGATGAAACAAATATAGCAGCAGGCAGAGATGATTTGTCTGTCTTCTGGGTGTGTAAGGACCGGGTGAAAGTTCATGAGAGGTATAACAACAGACAGAGATGATTCGTCTGTCTTCTGGGTGTGTAAGGACCGGGTGAAAGTTCATGAGAGATATAACAACAGGCAGAGATGATTTGTCTGTTGTCTGGGTGTGTAAGAACCGGGTGAAAGGTCATGAGAGGTATAACAACAGACAGAGATGATTTGTCTGTCTTCTGGGTGTGTAAGGGCCGGGTGAAAGGTCATGAGAGGTATAACAACAGACATAGATGATTCGTCTGTCTTCTGGGTGTGTAAGGACTGGGTGAAAGGTCATGAGAGGTGTCAATGTGACAGATGGGAGTATTTTGGACTGAGGTAGCTAAAAGACTACGCTCTGGGCCAGAACTTTCAGAGTGGTGATGTGATGTGAGTTTGAAGTTGGAAAAGTGAAGGGTGTGAAGTGTATCTCCCAGCTTGATCCTCATCCAAGAGACTACACTGTCCCTCACTTCTCAAACACTGAGACACTGTGACACCAGGCCCGAGGGTCATTCTTCAGCAAGATTGCATGAACCACACTGATTAAACAACACTACCAACACTCCAACACTACCCCCCCCCCCCACCCCCCCAAAAACAAGAAACATTAAAAACAGTACAATTCTTTAAATGTGCTTTGCTCAGCTACAGATGTAGGATCTTAATTTGAGCCAGTTTGCTACAGCAGGAAAATAATCCTGCAGCAAGAGGAAGTGTGAATTATTAAATGGATTATAATTCATTGACATTTTTGTAGTTGTTGATACATTCTTCCTCAGGGAAAATGAAGTCTGAAATCTTAAAGTGGAAATTACAAACTTCAAAAACATTTTAAAACCTAAAATACACTACATGTTTTATATTTCCTGTGATCAAAATTAAGATCCTACATCTGTACACTGAATTCTTCAAATGCTAATGACAGTCCTATATTCATGTTCAATAATTTACAGTTCAGGCTGAAATAGCAAGTTCAAATATTTATATTTTTGGTTGGCGCTAAGGAGGTGCATGAGTCAAACGCACAGGAATTGTTCAGCCCTAACCCCAGGTTTGGCAATTTACCTGTCTAACATCAGCTCGCATGTGCTGAGGTGAGAGGGGTGGCAATACTTGACGCCTGTAAGCACAAAAGTTGATAACGGCATGGATTTTGAGAGAGGAAGCGCAGCCTATCAGTGCCCATAGAAGGAGACATGTGTCTTTTGTGCCAGTGAGTCCCATATTTATAAACATAAAGCACTATCGGTTTCTCCCCATTTCATTTTTTTATTAAAAAAACAAGCACAACCTATCCTCCCCTTAGTCAAGGCTGGTTTAGCAGGATCACATTGGTGCTGCTATTTATCCTGGCCATTAGCCAAGAAGCCTACGATTAAAGAGCTTTTAAATGGTCTTCTGAGAGTGCTTTGAAATATTTTGGAGGTTTTTGTCCTCATGCAATTTCATTACACACAATTCACATACCTGCATACTTAATTTCGCTTTTTTAAGTATGCTATCCATCCCCATTTTCAAAGAGCGCCCCTCGCCTGATTACATTTACATTTACATTTAAGTCATTTAGCAGACGCTCTTATCCAGAGCGACTTACAAATTGGTGCGTTCACCTTAAGACATCCAGTGGAACAGCCACTTTACAATAGTGCATCTAAATCTTTTAAGGGGGGGAGGGGGGTGAGAAGGATTACTTTATCCTATCCTAGGTATTCCTGAAAGAGGTGGGGTTTCAGGTGTCTCCGGAAGGTGGTGATTGACTCCGCTGTCCTGGCGTCGTGAGGGAGTTTGTTCCACCATTGGGGGGCCAGAGCAGCGAACAGTTTTGACTGGGCTGCGCGGGAACTGTACTTCCTCAGTGGTAGGGAGGCGAGCAGGCCAGAGGTGGATGAACGCAGTGCCCTTGTTTGGGTGTGAATGTTATTCGTATAGACATTTAAGCCTACGTTTGCACATAGTGACATGGAACGAGAGAAGCAATTTATCATATCATGCTTTTGACCCCATCCTATTTAGAAATATTGTTGTTGTTTTAAAAAACAGATGGCTTGTTTTCCGTTTCATATGAATAAAAACCAAGCCATCTATAGGCTGTAGGCCTAGCTACTAATAGGCCTAGCTACTAATATGAAGGCTGGTTCGACAGCATTGCCTTGTTTCTTTTTTATCCTGGCCTTGCAAAGTAGCCTGCCCATAAATAGTATATTCTTCAGAGTGCCTTCAATTGACAATATCCTGCACCTCCTACACACATATGCCTACCTGCATACTTCATTTCGCTTGTTCAAGTATCCATTCTTTAAAGAGCGCTGCGTTACCAAAGACTGTTCCTCCAAACGTACACTACCGTTCAAAAGTTTGTAGTCTTATAAATATCCTTGTTTTTTAAAGAAAATCTACTTTTTTTGTCCATTAAAATAACATCAAATAGATCAGAGATACAGTGTAGACATTGTTAATGTGGTAAATGATTATTGTAGCTGGAATTGTTTTAAATGGAATATCTACATAGGCGTACAGAGGCCCATTATCAGCAACCATCACTCCTGTGCTCCAATGGCACGTTGTGTTAGCTAATCCAAGTTCATCATTTTAAAAGGCTAATTGATCATTAGAAAAGCATTTTGCAATTATGTTAGCACAGCTGAAAACTGTTGTTTGATTGAAGAAGCAATAAAACGGACCATCTGTAGACTAGTTGAGTATCTGGAGCGTCAGCATTTGTGCGTTCGATTACAGGCTCAAAATGGCCAGAAACAAAGACCGTTCTTCTGAAAGGCAGAGTTGCAAAGAAAAAGCCATATCTCAGACTGGCCAATAAAAATAAAAGATTAAGATGGGCAAAAGAACACAGACACTGGACAGAGGAACTCAAATCAAATCAAATCAAATTGTATTTGTCACATACACATGGTTAGCAGATGTTAATGCGAGTGTAGCGAAATGCTTGTGCTTCTAGTTCCGACAATGCAGTAATAACAAACAAGTAATCTAACTAACAATTCCAAAACTACTGTCTTATACACACAAGTGTAAGGGGATAAAGAATATGTACATAAAGATATATGAATGAGTGATGGTACAGAGCGGCATAGGCAAGATGCAGTAGATGGTATCGAGTACAGTATATACATATGAGATGAGTATGTAAACAAAGTGGCATAGTTAAAGTGGCTAGGATGCTCTGCCTAGAAGGCCAGCATCCCAGAGTCACCTCTTCACTGTTGATGTTGAGACTTTTGTTTTGCGGATAAGATTTCATGAAGCTGCCAGTTGAGGACTTGTGAGGTGTCTGTTTCTCAAACTAGACACTCTAAGGTACTTGTCCCAGGCCTAACCAGGATGACACTGGGCCAAATGTGCACCACCCTATGGGACTTCCGATCACGGTCAGTTGTGATACAGCCCAGGATTGAACCAGGGTTTGTAGTGATGCCTATAGCACTGTGTTGCAGTGCTTTAGACCGCTGCAACACTCGGGAGCCCTATAGTGACATAGGTAGTGACGTAGGTAGTTACATAGGAAAGACAGGTCTCTCAACTCTTCCTTTTCCATATTGGCAAACTGAAGTCCTACTACCTGTAGACTGGATGACGTCCTCTACATGCATACTGGATGACATCCTCTACATGCAGACTGGATGACGTCCTCTACATGCAGACTGGATGACATCCTCTACATGCAGACTGGATGACGTCCTCTACATGCAGACTGGATGACATCCTCTACATGCAGACTGGATGATGTCATCTACATGGAGACTAGATGACATCCTCTACATGCAGACTGGATGACGTCCTTTACGTGCAGACTGGATGACGTCCTCTACATGCAGACTGGATGACGTCCTCTACATGCAGACTGGATGACATCCTCTACATGCAGACTGGATGATGTCCTCTACATGCAGACTGGATGACATCCTCTACATGCAGACTGGATGACGTCCTCTACATGCAGACTGTATGATGTCCTACTACCTGTAGACTGGATGACGTCCTCTACGTGCAGACTGGATGATGTCATCTACATGGAGACTAGATGACATCCTCTACATGCAGACTGGATGACGTCCTCTACGTGCAGACTGTATGACATCCTCTACATGCAGACTGGATGACGTCCTCTACATGCAGACTGGATGACATCCTCTACGTGCAGACTGGATGACATCCTCTACATGCAGACTGGATGACATCCTCTACATGCAGACTGGATGACATCCTCTACCTGCAGACTGTATGACATCCTCTACATGCAGACTGGATGACGTCCTCTACATGCAGACTGTATGATGTCCTCTACATGCAGACTGTATGATGTCCTACTACCTGTAGACTGGATGACATCCTCTACATGCAGACTGGATGACATCGTCTACATGCAGACTGGATGACATCCTCTACATGCAGACTGGATGACGTCCTCTACATGCAGACTGTATGATGTCCTACTACCTGTAGACTGGATGACGTCCTCTACGTGCAGACTGGATGACATCCTCTACATGCAGACTGTATGATGTCCTCTACATGCAGACTGTATGATGTCCTACTACCTGTAGACTGGATGATGTCCTCTACGTGCAGACTGGATGACGTCCTCTACGTGCAGACTGGATGATGTCCTCTACATGCAGACTGTATGATGTCCTACTACCTGTAGACTGGATGACGTCCTCTACGTGCAGACTGGATGATGTCCTCTACATGCAGACTGACTGTATGATGTCCTACTACCTGTAGACTGGATGACGTCCTCTACGTGCAGACTGGATGACGTCCTCTACATGCAGACTGTATGATGTCCTACTACCTGTAGACTGGATGATGTCCTCTACATGCAGACTGGATGACATCCTCTACATGCAGACTGGATGACGTCCTCTACATGCAGACTGGATGACATCCTCTACATGCAGACTGGATGACGTCCTCTACATGCAGACTGGATGACATCCTCTACGTGCAGACTGGATGACATCCTCTACATGCAGACTGGATGACATCCTCTACATGCAGACTGGATGACATCCTCTACATGCAGACTGGATGACATCCTCTACATGCAGACTGGATGACATCCTCTACATGCAGACTGGATGACATCCTCTACATGCAGACTGTATGATGTCCTCTACATGCAGACTGTATGATGTCCTACTACCTGTAGACTGGATGACGTCCTCTACGTGCAGACTGGATGATGTCCTCTACATGCAGACTGACTGTATGATGTCCTACTACCTGTAGACTGGATGACGTCCTCTATGTGCAGACTGGATGACGTCCTCTACATGCAGACTGTATGATGTCCTACTACCTGTAGACTGGATGACGTCCTCTACATGCAGACTGGATGACGTCCTCTACGTGCAGACTGGATGATGTCCTCTACGTGCAGACTGGATGACATCCTCTACATGCAGACTGGATGATGTCCTCTACATGCAGACTGGATGATGTCCTACTACCTGTAGACTGGATGATGTCCTCTACATGCAGACTGGATGATGTCCTACTACCTGCAGACTGGATGATGTCCTACTACATGTAGACTGGATGATGTCCTCTACATGCAGACTGGATGAGGTAGAATTGGTTACATTGTGGGAGGCAACTGTCTGCCTTGGGAGAATACCCATCGACCCCTTTTTCATTCTGTGTCTTCATGGGGGAAGAACACAGGCAAAGCCTTTTCTCCCACTGCTCTCTGCTCCGCTGAGATAGACAAACTCCTTAAGCTTGAACTCGCTGTGCAGGGCCAGCGTTTGAAGCTGGTTTCTCTTCCTGTTTGGCTGCGAGGCATGTAATAGTGAAGACGGTCTAAGAGAGAAGGAAGTGCTGGAGGAGATAGACAGAGGCCCAGGAGGCCAGCAGGTCATTTTTTTTATTTTTTTTTATTTCACCTTTATTTAAACCCGGTAGGCCAGTTGAGAACAAGTTTTCATTTACAACTGCATCCTGCGCAAGATAAAAGCAAAGCACTGCAACCCAAACAACATAGAGTTACACATGGGATAAACAAACGCACAGTCAATAACACAATAGAAAAAGCTATATACAGTGTATGCAAATGTACTAAGATTAGGGAGGTAAGGCAATACATAGGTCTCAGTGGCGAAATAATTACAATTTAGCATTAACACTGGAGTGATAGATGTGCAGAAGATGATACTGGGGTGCAAAGCAGCAAAAAATAAATAACAATATGGGGATTTAGTAGTTGGGTGGGCTATTTACAAATGGGCTGTGTACAGTGCAATGATCGGTAAGCTGCTCTGACAGCTGATGCTTAAAGTTAGAGAGGGAGATATAAGACTCCAGCTTCAGTGATTTTTGCAATTCGTTCCAGTCATTGGCAGCAGAGAACTGGAACGAAAGGCGGCCAAAGGAGGAGTTGGCTTTGAGGATGACCAGTGAAATATACCTGCTGGAGCGCGTGGGTGTTGCTATGGTGACCAGTGAGCTGAGATAAGGCGGGGCTTTACCTAGCAAAGACTTATAGATGACCTAGAGCCAGTGGGTTTGGCGACAAATATGAAGTGAGGGCCAGCCAACAGGAGCATACAGTTCGCAGTGGTGGTTAGTATATGGGGCCTTGGTGACAAAACAGATGGCACTGTGATAGACTACATCCAATTTGCTGAATAGAGTGTTGGAGGCTATTTTGTAAATGACATCGCCGAAGTCAAGGATCGGTAGGATAAAAAGTTTTACGAGGGTATGTTTAGCAGCATACGTGGAGGCTTTGTTGCGAAATAGGAAGCCAATTCTAGATTTCATTTTGGATTGCAGATGCTTAATGTGAGACTGGAAGGATAGTTTACAGTCTAACCACATACCTAGGTATTTGTAGTTGTCCACATATTCTAAGTCAGAGCCGTCCAGAGTAGTGATGTTGGACGGGCGGGCAGTGATCGGTTGAAGAGCATGCATTCGTTTTACTTGCATTTAAGAGCAGTTGGAGGCCACAGAAGGAGTGTTGTATGGCATTGAAACTCGTCTGGAGGTTTGTTAAAACAGTGTCCAAAGAAGGGCCGAAAGTATAAAGAATGCTGTCGTCTGCGTAGAGGTGGATCAGAGAATCACAAGCAGCAAGAGCGACATCATTGATATACAGTGGGGCAAAAAAGTATTTAGTCAGCCACCAATTGTGCAAGTTCTCCCACTTAAAAAGATGAGAGAGGCCTGTAATTTTCATCATAGGTACACTTCAACTATGACAGACAAAATTAAGAAAAAAAATCCAGAAAATCACATTGTAGGATTTTTAATGAATTTATTTGCAAATTATGGTGGAAAATAAGTAGTTGGTCAATTATAAAAGTTTATCTCAATACTTTGTTATATACCTTTTGTTGGCAATGACAGAGGTCAAATGTTTTCTGTAAGTCTTCACAAGGTTTTCACACACTGTTGCTGGTATTTTGGCCCATTCCTCCATGCAGATCTCCTCTAGAGCAGTGATGTTTTGGGGCTGTTGCTGGGCAACACAGACTTTCAACTCCCTCCAAAGATTTTCTATGGGGTTGAGATCTGGATACTGGCTAGGCCAATCCAGGACCTTGAAATACTTCTTACGAAGCCACTCCTTCGTTGCCCGGGCGGTGTGTTTGGGATCATTGTCATGCTGAAAGACCCAGCCACGTTTCATCTTCAATGCACTTGCTGATGGAGGAGGTTTTCATTCAAAATCTCACGATACATGGCCCCATTCATTCTTTCCTTTACACGGATCAGTCGTCCTGGTCCCTTTGCAGAAAAACAGCCCCAAAGCATGATGTTTCCACCCCCATGCTTCACAGTAGGTATGGTGTTCTTTGGATGCAACTCAGTATTCTTTGTCCTCCAAACACGACGAGTTGAGTTTTTACCAAAAAGTTATATTTTGGTTTCATCTGACCATATGACATTCTCCCAATCTTCTTCTGGATCATCCAAATGCTCTCTAGCATACTTCAGACAGACCTGGACATGTACTGGCTTAAGTAGGGGGACACGTCTGGCACTGCAGGATTTGAGTCCCTGGCGGTGTAGTGTGTTACTGATGGTAGGCTTTGTTACTTTAGTCCCAGCTCTCTGCAGGTCATTCACTAGGTCCCCCCGTGTGGTTCTGGGATTTTTGCTCACCGTTCTTGTGATCATTTTGACCCCACGGGTGAGATCTTGCGTGGGGCCCCAGATCGAGGGAGATTATCAGTGGTCTTGTATGTCTTCCATTTCCTAATAATTGCTCCCGCAGTTGATTTCTTCAAACCAAGCTGCTTACCTATTGCAGATTCAGTCTTCCCAGCCTGGTGCAGGTCTACAATTTAGTTTCTGGTGTCCTTTGACAGCTCGTTGGTCTTGGCCATAGTGGAGTTAGTAGTGTGACTGTTTGAGGTTGTGGACAGGTGTCTTTTATACTGATAACAAGTTCAAACGTGTGCCATTAATACAGGTAATGAGTGGAGGACAGAGGAGCCTCTTAAAGAAGAAGTTACAGGTCTGTGAGAGCCAGAAATCTTGCTTGTTTGTAGGTGACCAAATACTTATTTTCCACCACAATTGGCAAATAAATTCATAAAAAATTCTACAATGTCATTTTGTCTGTCATAGTTGAAGTGTACCTATGATGAAAGTTACAGGCCTCTCTCATCTTTTTAAGTGGGAGAACTTGCACAATTGTTGGCTGACTAAATACTTTTTTGCCCCACTGTATACAGAGAAAAAGTCGGCCCGAGAATTGAACCCTGTGGCACCCCTTTAGAGACTGCCAGAGGTCCTGACAACAGGCCCTCTCATTTGACACACTGAACTGTATCTGAGAAGTAGTTGGTGAACCAGGCGAGGCAGTCATTTGAGAAACCAAGGCTGTTGAGCCTGCCGGTAAGAATGCGGTGATTGACAGAGTCAAACACCTTGGCCAGGTCGATGAAGACGGCCGCACAGCACTGCCAGCAGGTAGTTGGGGAGTGGTGGAGCTGCAGAGCTCCAGTCTGGAGGCCCTGTGCACTGCAGTGCCCCGTGGGATGCCGTGTTAGCCAGGGAAGGCTCACAGATCATATTAATTTCCAAATGGCTTCTTTCAGACAGAATTAGAGCCACTCGTGATTGGATGATGCACCCCATATATGACCCTGATCATCATGCGTTTGTAAAGATTCAAATTGACAAACTACTGACTGGATGAAGTTGATGGTAAATGTATACGTATATGGAATGGTTTGAATAATGAAACACACACACGTAACAAAATCACACATTTAACAATGGACATTAGCTTGATTGGTACGTTCTGAGCAGGAAGACACAATGTATGGATCCAGTTGGAAGAGTGCAGGATCTGCACTGTATAGCAAGGGGCCTGACACACACGTTCACACTCACTGTCATTCATTTCAGATTTGTTTTCTCATTAAAAGGTTAGCTCATGGAAGACATTTTGATAGATTAGAATACTTTATTTATTAACAAAGTTATTTTAATTGACCAAGTTGAACTCTTGTTTTAATTTGTCCACATGATTCATTGAATAGGAAAATAATATCATCTGTATTATTTTGATTACGGTCAGAAATTATAATTATTCACCTTATTCAATAACAAACCACTATATTGCAATTGAATTACATTAGAATGAAATGAATGTTTGTTTAACTACCACATTGTTCACATACAGTGCATTCGGAAAGTATTCAGACCCCTTGACTTTTTCCACATTTTGTTACGTTACAGCCTTATTCTAAAATGTATTTTAAAAAAGGAATTCCCTCATCAATCTACACATAATACCCCATAATGACAAAAGCAAACACTTTAAATACTTTTTTTTGTGCTAATTTATTAAAAATTAAAAACTGAAATATTACATTTACATAATAATTCTGACACTTGACCCAGTACTTTTGTTGAAGCACCTCTGGCAGTGATTACAGCATTGAGTCTTTTTGGGTATGACGCTATGCTTGGCACACCTGTATTTGGGGAGTTTCTCCCATTCTTCTCTACACATCCTCTCAAGCTCTGTCAGGTTCTTATGTAAATGTGATATTTATTCATGTTTGAACTTTTTATAAATTAGCAAACATTCCCCAAAAAACTGTTTTTGCTTTGTCATTATGGGGTATTGTGTGTAGATTGTTCAGGAAATGTTTTTATTTAATCCATTTTAGAATAAGGCTGTATAGGTCTGAATAGTTTCCAAAGGCACTGTGCATTATAAGTCACTAGGTTACATTCTATTCAGAAAAGTACTAGCCAAATGCCAGATGGGCTGGTCCATTTTAGCCCAGTGGGCCAATCTAAATAGTTATTATCAGAATTATTTTTTTGCTAATAATGGGGTACTCAAGGAAAAATAAGGCCCGGTGTGATAGACATGCCTGGATTTCCCTGATTCTATTTCAGGAAAGCTCTGACGAAGACCAGAAGTCCGACACGTAAGCTTGAATAAAATAAAGTGATACTAGTAAGAGCAGGGTGCTAGTTTGTCTTTTCTTTGAAGTTACTGTAGAAACAGCCCTACATAGCAAGTTTCTAGTCTGTAAATGCAGTAAGCATAAACCACAGTGTGTAGGAAATGTCTATTACTCCACTGTAGAAACAGCCCTACATAGCAAGATTCTAGTCTGTAAATACAGTAAGCATAAACCACAGTGTGTAGGAAATGTATATTACTCCACTGTAGAAACAGCCCTACATAGCAAGTTTCTAGTCTGTAAATACAGTAAGCATAAACCACAGTGTGTAGGAAATGTATATTACTCCACTGTAGAAACAGCCCTACATAGCAAGATTCTAGTCTGTAAATACAGTAAGCATAAACCACAGTGTGTAGGAAATGTCTATTACTCCACTGTAGAAACAGCCCTACATAGCAAGATTCTAGTCTGTAAATAAGAGTGAACCACAGTGTGTAGGAAATGTATATTACTCCACTGTAGAAACAGCCCTACATAGCAAGATTCTAGTCTGTAAATACAGTAAGCATAAACCACAGTGTGTAGGAAATGTATATTACTCCACTGTAGAAACAGCCCTACATAGCAAGTTTCTAGTCTGTAAATACAGTAAGCATAAACCACAGTGTGTAGGAAATGTCTATTACTCCACTGTAGAAACAGCCCTACATAGCAAGTTTCTAGTCTGTAAATAAGAGTGAACCACAGTGTGTAGGAAATGTCTATTACTCCACTGTAGAAACAGCCCTACATAGCAAGTTTCTAGTCTGTAAATAAGAGTGAACCACAGTGTGTAGGAAATGTCTATTACTCCACTGTAGAAACAGCCCTACATAGCAAGTTTCTAGTCTGTAAATAAGAGTGAACCACAGTGTGTAGGAAATGTCTATTTTGGGTAAATCCATTAGAATACGATCACTTTTTGACAGCACCCCTTTTGATTTGAACAAAACCTTCCATACTTATGTACCCATTGTAGAAGTGCTCAGAAAGTGACTCTATGGACCCGAATGAAAAATCATTCAAGACAAAAGGTGCTCAAAATGTATCCATTTTGCATACCCCACCATACCATTTGACATCCATGTCTTCATCTCTGATAAATATGAAAGGTTGAGATTGATATAATTTGAAAGCTGACAAACAGGGTTGTCAAACTATTTTATAATTTTTTGTAAACATATATTTTTTAATAAAAAGTACGTAATTGTATTATTTTCCTTTAATGTCAATATAGGGTGGGTGTCATGTTTTGGGTTGATAAATGTACCAAACTGGTAAAACTATTGAGGTCCACATATCAGAGAATGTTAACTTGAATGGGAATTTCTGTTGTTTTACATTATACTGTCAATCCTCCATAGAAAAACTATTGAAATCATAGAAATATAGATACTAGAAGTATTACTAATACCTGCTGCCATCTTTGTGGTAGTAATTAGATTTACATTTCAATGGTGTACCAGATAAATTGCAGTGATCTGAAGGGATAGAAATAGGTTCATAGAATGGACCTATGATTTAAGTGACCTCCACCCTGTATTCGAGAGGATGTTGTGTCTCAACCGATGGTGGGGGACAACACAAACACCTCAGATGATGTAAAATAGGGTTTAAGCTACAACTTATTCGAATGTGAAAACGACCTTTTTAGATAATTGACGTTAAAGGTTAATTTTTTTTTTTTTTTTTAAATGTGCCAGAATTTATAAAATTGTTTGACAATGTTTATCTTCTCCAGAGAGGAAGACATGGATGTCTCGTGATATAGTGGAGTTTGCAAAAGGGGTCAACTTTGAACCTTGATCTCCTGAATGTTTTGGCATTAAGTCCAAAAAGTGATTTTCTGACCACTTCTCCCAAGGGCGAAAATCTAAAGGGACGCTGTCAAATAGTGATTGGATTCAAATGGATTTACCCTTTTATAATTGGAGTTAGCAATTAAAACCAGCTTGGTAGACAGGTGGGAAATCAGAGAGTGAATTCTTCGTACTATAAAGATCAGGCGGAATTGACTGCCGAGTGTATTATGGCTGTGGCGCCGCTGAGGCTGACCACAGAAAAAACAGAGCAACGACATCCCCTGGACCACCTGTGCCCTGTCTGTGGCTATGCTCTGCTGTTTTATCATATTTAACCTTTATTTAACTAGGAAAGTCAGTTAAGAACAAATTCTTATTTCCAATGACGGCCTACCCCGGCCAAACCCTAACCCGGACAACTCTGGACCAATTATGCGCCGCCCCATGGGACTCCCAATCACTGCCGCTTGTGATACAGCCTCTAGCACTGAGATGCCATGCCTTAGACCGCTGCCCCACTCGGGAGTTGTGCACTCGGGATTTGTGGAGCTGTGCAATGCCTCCCCACAGAAAAAAAATAATGGCTTCCTCTGGGACTGTCTCTGTGAGAATCAAGTAGAGGATCGTCTCAAGTTTTCTTCGTTCTCTACACATAGTGAGGCGAAGATGCACATTTCTGAGGTAGCAGAGGTAGCTAGTTCTTCTGTGTAGACTATAGAGACCCTGTTGCATACTCCATTGAATCAATAAGTCTTGTTTTCCAATGAATTAATCTCTTGGTTGTCCCGTGTTAGTGGCTCTTAAACTTGTTGGTCCAAAAAATATAAAACAAATATTATAAATACAATTATAAACTGGGTGGTTCGAGCCCTGAATGCTGATTGGCTGAAAGCCATGGTATATCAGACCGTATAGCACAGGTATGACAAAATATGTATTTTTACTGCTCTAATTACATTGGTAACCAGTTTACAATAGCTATAAGGCACCTCAGGGTTTGTGGTATATGGCCAATATACCATGGCTAAGGGCTGTATCCAGTAACTCCGCATTGCATCGTACAGAAGAACAGCCCTTAACCGTGGTATATTGGCCATATACCACACCCCCTCGGGCCTTATTGGTTAGTTTGAGGATAGAGCATGTTAAGATGACATTCAATACATCTTCACTTGTACATTTTGTGATTGTGTTACTTGTGTGATAATTGGGCTATGAATAGGAGCTATGTGCAATGGTCAGGTCACTCTGAGGAAGACGTCAGCTTGATGTCGAAATGTCAGTAACCTTTTCGCGTCCTGTACAACAGCGGATGCTGCTGAGAGGAGGCCGGCTCATAATAATGGCTGGAATGGAGTCAATGGAATGGTATCCATGTGGTTGATACCATCCCATTGACTCCATTCCAGACATTACTATGAGCTGTCCTCTCCTCAGCAGCCTCCACTACTGTACAATGGATTAAAGTGAGCAAAAATAAATCGCTCTGCCATTTTTTTTTTGAGTGCTCCAACTTATTTCTACCTCGAATGAGTTTTTCTTCTCATGCCATTCTGCTGATTTGTATCATTGCCGTTGAGCACCCCTCCTTTCCTCTGGTTGCTGAAACGTGAAAGCCCACCTGAACCAGGGTGTAAAGGATGTAAAGGATGATTCTGGCCCAGTGGAAGTGAGATTTGTGGAGAGAGTGGATCCTTGCAGTTTGGCTGAAGAGTGGAGGACAGTGATAAAGAAAGATGGAACAAAAAGGGCTGAAGTTGTTAATGAATATAGGTTTTTGGTTGGCATAAGGTTCACTAACAATAATGCTTTCTGGTAGATCCGTTTGAACTATCAAGTATGGTGAGGGATGCATTGGGAAAGGTGGAGTTGGTCAGAGTGAGCAGAAGTAGCTTCTTTTTTTTCTGTGTGTCAAAAGAGCAGAAGGATGAGGCATTAAGGATCGACACAACTATCGACTTATGAAGTGGAGAGTTTGGATTTTTGTAGCAGAGCACCTTTAAAAGGTGTCATCTCTGGTGATGTGTTGGATGTGGCGGCCTCGTGGTTTATGAGCAGCATACCAGGAGACTTTGGAACTCGCCGGCTGAACCGTGTAGTGGGAAAAGAAGA
The DNA here is from genome assembly GCF_034236695.1 of Oncorhynchus nerka. NCBI lineage: Eukaryota > Metazoa > Chordata > Actinopteri > Salmoniformes > Salmonidae > Oncorhynchus > Oncorhynchus nerka. The sequence goes on along the minus strand of NC_088422.1, from coordinate 12,988,897 downwards.
GAGCCTGTGCGTATTATTGATGTTTGACTTTGAGTATCTCCCTTCAATGGTGAAGATGGGGTTTGTTAGATATGCGGTGAGAGATTTTGTGTTCAAGCCGTTGTTTTGCTGGAATTGCAAAAGGTCTGGACATTTATCAAGTGTGTGCTGAAGGAATGCTGTTGATGAATCTGAGGCTGTACGATGTTGTAATTGTGAGGGCAACCATGTTCCCAATTCGCCGGAGTGCCCGGTTAGTGTAAAGAAGTATGAGGTGGCAAGGGTCAGGACTATAGAGCAAGTCTCCTACACAGAGGCACGTGAGATAGTTGAAGGAGCTGAAGATATGGCGGCACATGCTTTTCAGACTGTGAAGATTCAGTGTTGTTCAACAGTTGAGGGAGACTGATATACTGATTGTGAAGAAGGTGGATTTGATGGTGTTTATCGTGTGATTTAATTGTACTGCGCAAACGAAAAGAATGTTGAAGAAACTGGACAAAAGTATCTGTGGCTGAAAGGTTTTTGGATTTCCATGACTTCACTTCCAAAACATTGCAAAGAATACTGTCTGAAGATGGTCTTCCTTCTCAGGCCCCAGAGCCTGTAGGGATGGGCATTGGCAGTTGAATCTGAATAAAGGAGTACATTGAGTTTAGTTGTATTTAAAAATATATATTTTTGTTATTATTTGGGCTGATATACACCTATAGCAGTTGTTTGTGGACCACAATAATATCAAAGAAGACCCCTTACAGTGTGTCGCACCACTACACCAATAGGGATACTCTGCCAGAAGACATGCTATATGCTCTGCAGGGAAGGTGTTTTTTAACATTTTTATAACCTTTTAGCATGTACTGTATTTTAACCTCTTAAAACCAATCTGTTTAATAAATACGTATTGAATTTTGAGTTTTTATCAGTCAAGCTTTTATTTGAACCGATTTATGTGCGTGGGGCCAACTCCGTCACAGAGCAATTACATTTTTGTTCAACGGAATTCTGAGCTCTGCTGTCCAGTGTCCTGCTAGAGATGAGTTCTGTTGTTAAAGGTTGGCTGTCCACCCTCTGGGTAGGGTCCACCAATTAAATCATTGTAATGTTAATGAAGTCATTTGTGGAGTTGTGTGAGTAGAATTGATGAGGATGCTCTTGCCAGTAATAAGATATTGCCCCACACAATGGTGGGGGTCCACAAAATAAGTGTCTTCATTAATAAGATAAACTGATGCTGCTCATTTTGAAATAACTGAAATAATACAAATAAATAATTATTTTTGCACTAACAGTAGTTGACGCATCCAATTCATCAGCATTTTCTCATTATTTCCTTGAAATCCAATTTTGTTTTGAAACGGGCAACATTTTGAACACATTGATGGCTGTGTAACTTGGAAAGAATAGCTTCTAGTTGCATTTTCATCAAACAATCAGACTGTTGTCATAATTGCAATATGTATGTCTATAGTACCTAATATGTTAATTTCTGAAACCTTTTTAACCATATGAAATGACATGACTTGGGATGGACACTCCTCATCTACTGTGGTGGTAGGATTTTGAAACAAGGATCAGACAGCCCAGCCAGCAGACACCCCCCTCTGTCTTGTCTCCAGAGTTGTGAGCGTGTGATGGGAGCTAATTCATACTGTTGGAACTTGACAGTTGTGCTGCTTTCTTCAGTCCGATAGATGTTTTTGGGTCTGAAACCCCAAAACTCTTTGCTGTCTGCATGTGTACTCCGTTTCCCAATGGAAGGGTTGGAGTCATTGGAGATGTCGATGACTTTGTCCAGTGTGATTTACAAGCTCGGAGTAGTAGTAGCCACAGTAACGGGTTTACCAAGGCTAAGGGTTATTTCAATTCTCTAATAGTATACAGGCAGTCCTTTTGTTAGGTGTTGTCTTCTAAATAAACATGACTTGTGAGGTGTCCCCTGAAAGAGCACGCCCCATATACTGTTGTATACAATCCATTACCACTTTGGCCTATGCAGCATGTTGGGTCATGTTCCAATTACTTTGAATGTGTATGCTTAGGTGTCCCTAGAGAGCCTGTGTGGAAAGGGAAAGTTGTCCTGTTGCAATGTTTATGGTAATCCCCCTCTCTATATGAGCACGTTGGCAAACACTGCAGGCAGGCAGCACACAGGGCCTTCCCGGAGCCGTCAGCCCACACAGAGGGGCCACTACACGGTCCTGCACCGTCAGCATGACATCTGTGTTGATTGAACCACTGCGCCACATTGACTTTCCAGCCCGTGTTTAGAGAATTGTCGGGGCAGGACACTATTGATTTGAACCCACTACCCTGCAGTGAGCGTTCCCTGAGCGTTCCCTGAGCGTTCCCTGAGCGTTCCCTGAGCGTTCCTCCATCGAGTAATGAGGTTTATGTAAACACAGACATACTGTAAATATAACCGGAGGAGACGATTCACACAACAACTCATGAAAACACAATGGAGGCTGGGAGTTTTAAAAATCCTATTTTACTAAACTGGCATCTGGCGCGTGGAATTATGCAGGGCTTTCATCACTGTTAGTCCCCAGAGGTCTCTGCGGTGAGGAGACCGGGCCAGAGGTCTCTGCGGTGAGGAGACCGGGCCACAGGTCTCTACGGTGAGGAGACCGGGCCAGAGGTCTCTGCGGTGAGGAGACCGGGCCAGAGGTCTCTGCAGTGAGGAGACCGGGCCAGGGGTCTCTGCGGTGAGGAGACCGGGCCAGAGGTCTCTACGGTGAGGAGACCGGGCCAGAGGTCTCTGCGGTGAGGAGACCGGGCCAGAGGTCTCTGCGGTGAGGAGACCGGGCCAGAGGTCTCTGCGGTGAGGAGACCGGGCCAGAGGTCTCTACGGTGAGGAGACCGGGCCAGAGGTCTCTGCGGTGAGGAGACCGGGCCAGAGGTCTCTGCGGTGAGGAGACCGGGCCAGGGGTCTCTGCGGTGAGGAGACCGGGCCAGAGGTCTCTGCGGTGAGGAGACCGGGCCAGAGGTCTCTGCGGTGAGGAGACAGGGCCAGGGATCTCTGCGATGAGGAGACCGGGCCAGAGGTCTCTGCGGTGAGGAGACCAGGCCAGAGGTCTCTGCGGTGAGGAGACTGGGCAGACATCACACTCCAATTCCCTATGTTGTGAATGCAACAGGATCTCACTAAAAGGAGAGCTTGACTGTGTAGCCTCTGGAAACATTATCCCCTACCACCATCCACCTTGGGCTCATCTGTGTGGCCTATTGTGTTTCTGTTGTTAACACGTGGGGAATGGTGTTGTGGGTCCTTGTTGTTAACAAGTGGGGAATGGTGTTGTGGGTCCTTGTTAACAAGTGGGGAATGGTGTTGTGGGTCCTTGTTGTTAACAAGTGGGGAATGGTGTTGTGGGTCCTTGTTGTTAACAAGTGGGGAATGGTGTTGTGGGTCCTTGTTGTTAACAAGTGGGGAATGGTGTTACGGGTCCTTGTTGTTAACAAGTGGGGAATGGTGTTACGGGTCCTTGTTAACAAGTGGGGAATGGTGTTACGGGTCCTTGTTGTTAACAAGTGGGGAATGGTGTTACGGGTCCTTGTTGTTAACAAGTGGGGAATGGTGTTACGGGTCCTTGTTAACAAGTGGGGAATGGTGTTGTGGGTCCTTGTTGTTAACAAGTGGGGAATGGTGTTACGGGTCCTTGTTGTTAACAAGTGGGGAATGGTGTTGTGGGTCCTTGTTGTTAACAAGTGGGGAATGGTGTTACGGGTCCTTGTTAACAAGTGGGGAATGGTGTTGTGGGTCCTTGTTGTTAACACGTGGGGAATGGTGTTGTGGGTCCTTGTTGTTAACAAGTGGGGAATGGTGTTGTGGGTCCTTGTTAACAAGTGGGGAATGGTGTTGTGGGTCCTTGTTAACAAGTGGGGAATGGTGTTGTGGGTCCTTGTTAACAAGTGGGGAATGGTGTTGTGGGTCCTTGTTGTTAACAAGTGGGGAATGGTGTTGTGGGTCCTTGTTGTTAACAAGTGGGGAATGGTGTTGTGGGTCCTTGTTAACAAGTGGGGAATGGTGTTGTGGGTCCTTGTTGTTAACAAGTGGGGAATGGTGTTGTGGGTCCTTGTTAACAAGTGGGGAATGGTGTTGTGGGTCCTTGTTGTTAACAAGTGGGGAATGGTGTTGTGGGTCCTTGTTGTTAACAAGTGGGGAATGGTGTTGTGGGTCCTTGTTGTTAACAATTGGGGAATGGTGTTGTGGGTCCTTGTTAACAAGTGGGGAATGGTGTTACGGGTCCTTGTTGTTAACAAGTGGGGAATGGTGTTGTGGGTCCTTGTGTTGTTAACGAGGAAGCCAACGGGTTTGAAGGAGAAGGGCTGAGTGGAGGTGTGACTCCCAGCTAATCCTACAGCAGAACCATGTCAACTCACTGGTCTCACTCATCCTACAGCAGAACCATGTCAACTCACTGGTCTCACTCATCCTACAGCAGAACCATGTCAACTGACTGGTCTCACTCATCCTACAGCAGTACCATGTCAACTCACTGGTCTCACTCATCCTACAGCAGAACCATGTCAACTCACTGGTCTCACTCATCCTACAGCAGAACCATGTCAACTCACTGGTCTCACTCATCCTACAGCAGTACCATGTCAACTCACTGGTCTCACTCATCCTACAGCAGAACCATGTCAACTCACTGGTCTCACTCATCCTACAGCAGAACCATATCAACTCACTGGTCTCACTCATCCTACAGCAGAACCATGTCAACTCACTGGTCTCACTCATCCTACAGCAGAACCATGTCAACTCACTGGTCTCACTCATCCTACAGCAGAACCATGTCAACTCACTGGTCTCACTCATCCTACAGCAGAACCAGTCAACCACTGGTCTCACTCATCCTACAGCAGAACTCACTGGTCTCACTCATCCTACAGCAGAACCATGTCAACTCACTGGTCTCACTCATCCTACAGCAGAACCATGTCAACTCACTGGTCTCACTCATCCTACAGCAGAACCATGTCAACTCACTGGTCTCACTCATCCTACAGCAGTACCATGTCAACTCACTGGTCTCACTCATCCTACAGCAGAACCATGTCAACTCACTGGTCTCACTCATCCTACAGCAGAACCATGTCAACTCACTGGTCTCACTCATCCTACAGCAGAACCATGTCAACTCACTGGTCTCACTCATCCTACAGCAGAACCATGTCAACTCACTGGTCTCACTCATCCTACAGCAGAACCATGTCAACTCACTGGTCTCACTCATCCTACAGCAGAACCATGTCAACTCACTGGTCTCACTCATCCTACAGCAGAACCATGTCAACTCACTGGTCTCACTCATCCTACAGCAGAACCATGTCAACTCACTGGTCTCACTCATCCTACAGCAGAACCATGTCAACTCACTGGTCTCACTCATCCTACAGCAGAACCATGTCAACTCACTGGTCTCACTCATCCTACAGCAGAACCATGTCAACTCATGGTCTCACTCATCCTACAGCAGAACTCACTGGTCTCAACTCACTGGTCTCACTCATCCTACAGCAGAACCATGTCAACTCACTGGTCTCACTCATCCTCCAGCAGAACCATGTCAACTCACTGGTCTCACTCATCCTACAGCAGAACCATGTCAACTCACTGGTCTCACTCATCCTACAGCAGAACCATGTCAACTCACTGGTCTCACTCATCCTGATGGGAAATGATGTAAATATATCACTAGCCACTTTAAACAATGCTACCTTATATAATGTTACTTACCCTACATTATTCATCTCATATGCATACTTATATACTGTACTCTATATCATCGACTGCATCCTTATGTAATACATATATCACTAGCCACTTTAACTATGCCACTTTGTTTACTTTGTTTACATACTCATCTCATATGTATATACTGTACTCGATACCATCTAATGTATGCTGCCCTGTACCATCACTCATTCATATATCCTTATGTACATATTCTTTATCCCCTTACACTGTGTATAAGACAGTAGTTTTGGAATTGTTAGTTAGATTACTTGTTGGTTATTACTGCATTGTCGGAACTAGAAGCACAAGCATTTCGCTACACTCGCATTAACATCTGCTAACCATGTGTATGTGACAAATAAAATTTGATTTGATTTGATTTGATTTCCTACAGCAGTACCATGTCAACTCACTGGTCTCACTCATCCTACAGCAGTACCATGTCAACTCACTGGTCTCACTCATCCTACAGCAGAACCATGTCAACTCACTGGTCTCACTCATCCTACAGCAGAACCATGTCAACTCATTGGTCTCACTCATCCTACAGCAGTACCATGTCAACTCACTGGTCTCACTCATCCTACAGCAGTACCATGTCAACTCACTGGTCTCACTCATCCTACAGCAGTACCATATCAACTCACTGGTCTCACTCATCCTACAGCAGAACCATGTCAACTCACTGGTCTCACTCATCCTACTGCAGTACCATGTCAACTCACTGGTCTCACTCATCCTACAGCAGTACCATATAAACTCACTGGTCTCACTCATCCTACAGCAGTACCATGTCAACTCACTGGTCTCACTCATCCTACAGCAGTACCATGTCAACTCACTGGTCTCACTCATCCTACAGCAGTACCATATAAACTCACTGGTCTCACTCATCCTACAGCAGTACCATGTCAACTCACTGGTCTCACTCATCCTACAGCAGTACCATGTCAACTCACTGGTCTCACTCATCCTACAGCAGTACCATGTCAACTCACTGGTCTCACTCATCCTACAGCAGTACCATGTCAACTCACTGGTATCACTCATCCTACAGCAGAACCATGTCAACTCACTGGTCTCACTCATCCTACAGCAGTACCATGTCAACTCACTGGTCTCACTCATCCTACAGCAGTACCATGTCAACTCACTGGTCTCACTGTGTGGTTCTGGTTCAACAACCTGGTCCAGCACCATAATGTCAACACCCCCAGCTCCATGCTTACGCTAATACTACTGTACCCTTCCCCTGTACACCCTTCCCAGCCTGCCCAGCCTTGTACACCACACAGTTGGGAGACCTAGTTAATCTGGTCAACAAGGGTGTCTGGTTGTACTAGGAAGTGTTCAACTTGATCTGATAAAGGAGATGAGATATGGCGAGACTTTTTCCCAATGTAGAAATGTCAAGAGGAGACGACGATACGTGGGGAACAAAAGGGACTGTTTCAGTGTAGAGAGCGAGGCATTATGGGATGCTAATAGTGCCATTCTTTAGCCTCTGAATGCAGCACAGGAGAAGTCAGACACAGTCGCACATTTATTGCCAGAGGAATTGAGCCCTTATCTGTCCCTCTGAAGATAAGGGGATGCTCTCTCTCTCTCTCTCTCTCTCTCTCTCTCTCTCTCTCTCTCTCTCTCTCTCTCTCTCTCTCTCTCTTCACCCTCCCTCTACCTCAGCGGGACCATGTTCACCTGTTCGGGGGGGAGCAACAATGTGCATTTTGAAAGTCAGCTTGCATAACTGCATGTAGTGATTTTCCTCCACACCCAACACTACTAGGTCTTGTTCTGTGGCACGTACAGACAGACAGCATTGTTCTACAGGTTACAGACCAGACAGCTCCTACTCAGGTGGTGAAAAGTCGGTCTTCTATAGACTGAGGGAAGGCAGGGATAAGGCAGCAGGTTCTCCTGATTGACATGTCCGCCCAACACTTACTTTTATTGAGCTCTTCCTCGTATTATGCACAGTTTAAAGGTTCTCGTAAGCGGGGGGGGGGGGGGGGGGGTGTTTGTTTTCCCCTGCACGCTCAGCGGACACTCATCCCTACTGGTGTCTGGGAGGAGGGGGAGGTAAAGGACAGCGAGGGTCACAGGGTGAGACGTGTTGATGCAGTTGGCCCTGGCGTTATTGGCTCCCTCGCTACCTGCCTCGCTGATCACTGGTCCGATAATGTTTTATCCATTAGACATGCTATAGTTACCAGGGATTTCTTGTAGTAAATGCTTTTCATCTAAGGTGAAGAAGAACTACCTGTTCTAGTATATTGAAAGAGTTATTAATTTATTTTTTTGTGAACAAGGCACTATAGCACTACCTGCAGGCAGAAGACTCATGAAAAGGTTCTAACCAAAGTTGCATAAAGGAGCTATGTTAAATTCACACACAACACACACATTCCCTTTCAGTGTTTGTTTTTCATCTCATAGGAATATTATGTTGGGGAGGGGAAACACATTTACACATGACAGACACAAGGGGAATGCATTTGCAGCCTGATGTATTAAACTGTCAGAAAGAATGTCAGTGAAATATGGTGGCTTTGAGAGGGGACTTAAACCCTCATAACATATGATACCATATCCAGCTAAAATATCCAGCTTCTTGGTAGATTATTACTGTAAACCCAACAATGGTGGGATTATTCGGTGCTTGTGAGACAGAGCAAGAGAGAGGTTTAACAAGTATTTTGGAAATAATGTATGACGCTTAGGTTACACTTGCTTGCTTTGAGGCAATGTGGTACATAAAATGGATTTAAAGTGGCCTCTGCTCTATAGGCCTTCTGCTCTATAGGCCTTCATGTGTTCTAAAAAGATGTAACTAGGCAAATCAGTTAAGAACAAATTTTTATTTACAATGACAGCCTAGGAACGGTGGGTTAACTGCCTTGTTCAGGGGCAGAACGACAGATTTTTACCTTTTCAGCTCAGGGATTCGATCTAGCAACCTTTCGGCCCAACTGGCCCAACGCTCCAACCCCTAGGCTACCTGTCGTCCCGTATCGACCTCATCGTATCCAGACCCGGTCCGATTTGAGTGAGGGAAGCAGCAGAAAAGTCCATTTTCAAGCTACTTTAGAGTTGACAAAGTGCAAATTGACGCTCTATCAGGGGCCGTGCTGTGTGTGTAGGCTACTGTGAGAGGAGGTAGACAGAGGTGACGCTCTAGCAGGGCCATACTGTGTGTGTAGGCTACTGTGTGTGTAAGCAAGTGACACTGTGAGCAGGGAGGAGGGAAGGAGAGACCAAGCTGACTCGTGCTACAGTAGACTAATAGCTGCCCTAGCTAGGTTATTTATCATCCAATATGATTACATAGTGCCTGTCCTGACTGCATCAAACCGGGAGAAGCTAGTTAAGCTAGCTAGGCTAATCGAGGCATGCACGTTCTTGCCCTACACAGCTACAAACAACAACAATAACTCTTTTCAGAATATGATGTAGCAGGCTACCTGTTGGCTCTTGGTTGTTGTAGCCTATCTTTCTTCCTTTAACTTCCATTGATTAGATATCCCCTAGCTTTTGCCACACATGGAGGTTCTATGACTGTAGTCCATTGCCGCTTTGATATCTTATGAGTGGCTAACAACAAGCTACATGCACCACTCTAGTGAAAAGCAAAAGCAGCAGCATAAATAATACAATATATATCTCTTCTGTCTCCTCTCTCTTCTGTCTCCCCTCTCTCTTCTGTCTCCTCTGTCTCCCCTCTCTCTTCTGTCTCCTCTCTCTCTTCTGGCTCCTCTCTCTTCTGTCTCCCTCTCTCTTCTGTCTCCTCTGGCTCCCCTCTCTCTTCTGTCCCCTCTCTCTCTTCTGTCTCCTCTCTCTCTTCTGTCTCCTCTCTCTCCTCTGTCTCTTCTGTCTCCTTTCTCTCCTCTGTCTCCTCTGTCTCTTCTGTCTCCTCTCTCTCTTCTGTCTCCTCTCTCTCTCTCTCCTCTGTCTCTTCTGTCTCCTATCTCTCTTCTGTCTCCTCTGTCTCCTCTGTCTCCTCTCTCTCTACTGTCTCTTCTGTCTCCTCTCTCTCTTCTGTCTCCTCTGTCTCCCCTCTCTCTTCTGTCTCTTCTGTCTCCTCTCTCTCCTCTGCCTCTTCTGTCTCCTCTCTCTCCTCTGTCTCTTCTGTCTCCTTTCTCTCCTCTGTCTCCTCTGTCTCTTCTGTCTCCTCTCTCTCTTCTGTCTCCTCTCTCTCTCTCTCCTCTGTCTCTTCTGTCTCCTCTCTCTCTTCTGTCTCCTATCTCTCTTCTGTCTCCTCTGTCTCCTCTGTCTCCTCTCTCTCTACTGTCTCTTCTGTCTCCTCTCTCTCTTCTGTCTCCCCTCTCTCTTCTGTCTCTTCTGTCTCCTCTGTCTCCTCTCTCTCTACTGTCTCTTCTGTCTCCTCTCTCTCTTCTGTCTCCCCTGTCTCCTCTCTCTCTTCTGTCTCCTCTCTCTCTTCTGTCTCCTCTCTCTCTTCTGTCTCCTCTGTCTCCTCTCTTTCTTCTGTCTCCTCTTTCTCTTCTGGATCCTCTCTCTCTTCTGTCTCTCTCTCTTCTGTCTCCTCTCTCTCTTCTGTCTCCTCTGTCTTCTCTCTTCCTTCTGTCTCCTCTTTCTCTTCTGGCTCCTCTGTTTCCTCGCTCTTTTGTCTCCTGTCTCCTCTCTCTACTCTTTCTCCGCTCTCTCCTCACTCTCCTCTCTCCTCTGTCTCCTTGCTCTCCTCTGTTGTCTTTGAAGAGGTAAATCTTTCTCCTCTTTGCCTTGTGTTTGTCTACAGGGAGGCTAGTATGGTTTGATCTGAGTCGCAGGAATGTTTTATTGCAACAACAACAACAAAAACAGGCGAGAAACAAGATCTGGGGTAAATGAGTGATCCCAATAAAAAGCGAAGATGTGAAAAGCGTGAGATAAAATGTTGAATTCTGGGTCAGTTAAGTGTCTCAGTGTAGGAGTGCTGATCTAGGATCAGTGTTTCCTTTTAGAACACAATATGAATAAGATTACCTGATCCTAGATCAGCACTTCTACTTTTCCTTCAGCTCCTTCTGCTCCCCAGGCAGTTTCTGTTGACAGAATCCTGACGACCCTGACAACCTTACTGAATAAAGAAAATGGCCCAAATTGAACCCTGTTCCCTACATAGTGCACTACTTTTGACCAGGGCACAAAAATAGTCCAATGACTATTCAGAGCACCATTATGAATAGTAAGAGTAGATCATTGACGGTCCTGCACTTGTTTCTCTTCACAGACAGTAACAGTATGTCAATTGTGATAACTGCAAATCTTGAGATGGTGGGAAACAGTTGATCGTCACGATTGACTGTGGCATCAAGCTGCTGGAATGATGCTTGTGTGGTGTGTTTGTTTGGTGTCATCATTCTAAGCCATAGTATGATATAATAATATTCACTTTTTATCCCAATGCGACTTACCATTATGCGTTCATACATTTTCTTATAGTTGGCCCCAGGAGGATTCGAAGCCACAACCCTGCACCATACACCATCCTCTACCACCTGATCCACAGAGGACCGTCGTGTTAACATATCACTAATTAACTGTACTTCCTGCTTGTCTTCTAGCTGGCCACCTGGGACCCAGTGCACGGCCTCAACGGAACGCTGACAGACAGGAAGCTGGAGAACAACATGAGGGGCGTAGTTCTGCGAGTGGTCACTGTCCTGGTGAGTGCTGTACTGTTCACCCTGTATCGGAGTAGGGTGAAGTTGCCCCTAGACGCTGACTTCAGCCCAGAGCTGTCTGTATCCGCCATGGGCCTGTATGTACACTGCTGTTTAATAGACTTGGCATCATAAAGATATCACTTGTAATTAGTCCTGGTGCGTCGACAATGTTCAACACTCCCACATATAAGTCGGCGTGTCTGTTCACGGACAGCAAGTGGACAACGGGCGCTTCATTAAAAGCAATTTCAGAAGTTGAATTGAGCTCCATTATATTGAGGTTCAAGTTTTTCTATCTTGCCTCCAGCGCCGATTTGAGCGAGTCCCCAGAGTGGTTAAAGATTCAGAGCATTAAGTTCTTCATATCGCAGCTTTCAAGTCTGGGGGGGAAGAAAGAGATGATTCTACCACTCTTTCTTTTTATTTTCATCCCTGTCAAAATGCACATGGAGTCTGGAGTCTGTTTTCTCAGAAATGGTGTGTAGGAAAAGGGTTGGGTGGTGTGTGCGTGTGAGTTTGTGCATGCATGTCTGTGTGTGTGTGTTTTCCCAGAGGCACAAGGGAAAAGAATGCAGTATTCACTGACAAATCCCTTTGTCTCAATCTTTCTCTCTCGTGCGCTCTCTCTTTCTCTTTCTTTCTCTCTCTCTCTCTTTCTCTTTCTTTCTCTCTCTCTCTCTCTCTCTCTCTCTCTCTCTCTCTCTCTCTCTCTCTCTCTCTCTTTTCAATTTCAGGGCTTTATTGACATGGGAAACATATGTTAACATTGCCAAAGCAAGTGAAGTAGATAATAAACAGTAAAAATTAACAGTAAACATTACACTCCCAAAAGTTCCAAAATAATAAAGATATTTAAAATGTCATTATGTGCAAATAGTTAAAGTACGAAAGGGAAAACAAACATCAATATGGGTTGTATTTACAATGGTGTTTGTTCTTCACTGGTTGCCCTTTTCTTGTGGCAACAGGTCACACACACTGTTGTGATGGCACACTGTGGTATTTCACCTTGTAGATATGGGAGTTTATCAAAATTGGGTTTGTTTTCCTTTCTCAATAGCGAGTCTATGCTCACTGAGTCAAAGATTTCCTTACGTTTGGGTCAGTCACAGTGGTCAGGTATTCTGCCACTGTGTACACTCTGTTTAAGGCCAAATAGCATTCTAGTTTGCTCAATTTCTTTGTTAATTCTTTACAATGTGTCAAGTAAATATCTTTTTTGTTTTCTCATGATTTGGTTGGGTCTAATTTTGTTGCTTTTCTGGGACTCAGTGGGGTTTGTTTGTGTTTGTGAACAGAGTCCCAGGACCAGCTTTGTTTGGGGACTATTCTCCAGGTTCATCTCTCTGTAGGTGATGGCTTTTTATGGACAGTTTGGGATCTCTTCCTTTTAGGTGGTTGTAGAATTTAACGTCTTTTTTCTGGATTTGGATCATTTTGGGGTATCGGCCTAATTCTGCTCTACATTATTTGGTGTTCTACGTTGTACCTGGATGATATTTTAGCATAATTCTGTGTGCAGAGTCTCAATTAGCTGTTTGTTCCATTTGGTGAATTATTGGTTGGTGAGAGGACCCCAGACCTCACAACCATAAAGAGCAATGGGTTCTAGAACTCATTCACGTATTTTTAGCGTGATCCTAATTGGTGTGTCGAGTTTTTAAGTTCCTTTCGATGGCATAGAATGCCCTTCTTGCCTTGTCTCTCAGATCATTCACAGCTTTGTTGAATTTAACTGTGGCACTGATGTTTAGGCCAATGTATGTATCATTTTTTGTGTGCTCTAGGGCAACGGTGTGTAGATGGAATTTGTATTTGTGGTCCTGGCAACTGGACATTTTTTTTGGAACACCATTATTTTACTGAGATTTACTGTCAGGACCCAGGTCCTACAGAATCTGTGCAGAAGATTTAGGTCCTAAAAGCACCAGATCATCAGCAAACAGTAGACATCTGACTTTAGATTCTAGTAGAGTGAGGCCGGGTGCTAAAGACTGTTCTAGTGCCCTCGCCATTTTGTTGATACAGTCGTATGAACATTTTTGGGCACCCCTGACAATTTTCATTTATAAATAATTGATTGTTTGGATCAGCAATTTAATTTTGATCTATCAAATAACTGATGGACGCAGTAATATTTCAGTAGTGAAATGAGGTTTATTGGATTAACAGAAAATGTGCAATATGCATCAAAACAAAATTAGACAGGTGCATAAATTTGGGCACCCCAATAGAAAAATCACATCAATATTTAGTAGAGCCTCCTTTTGCTAAAATAACAGCCTCTAGATGCTTCCCATAGCCTCTAATGAGTGTCTGGATTCTGGATGAAGGTATTTTGGACCATTCCTCCTTACAAAACATCTCAAGTTCAGTTAGGTTTGATGGTTGCCGAGCATGGACAGCCCGCTTCAAATCATCCCACAGATTCTCAATGATATTCAGGTCTGGGGACTGGGATGGCCATTCCAGAACATTGTACTTGTTCCTCTGCATAAATGCCCGGGTAGATTTTGAGCAGGGTCGTTGTCTTGTTGAAATATCCAGCCCCGGCTTAACTTCAACTTTGTGACTGATTCTTCAACATTATTCCCAAGAATCTGCTGATATTGAGTGGAATCCATGCGACCCTCAACTTTAACAAGATTCCCAAATTGAATCAAAAGCTTTTTTGAAATCGACAAAGCATGAAAAGACTTTGGCTTTGTTTTGGTTTGTTTGTTTGTCAATTAGGGTGTGCAGGGTGAATACGTGGTCTGTTGTACGGTAATTTGGTAAAAAGCCAATTTGACGTTTGCTCAGTACATTGTTTCCACTGAGGAAATGTACGAGTCTGCTGAGGATTTTACCAAGGTTGCTGTTGATGCATCTCTCACTCTCTCTCATTTGCTCGACCTCTGTGATTGACATCCTTTATGAAGTGCAGCCAGTAAGAATTAGTGTCAAATGTCTAGAGTACTGTGGATGGACTATGTATGAGATGTCGTGTGTGATTGCTAGGCTAGCATTTGGAGGGTGTGTAGCGAACAGTACATTATGTTTGGGCTTTCTGATCTTTAGACCCAGTTCAGAAGATCCCTCCTGGCAAAACCCTGATGTAAAAAAATCAATGTCCTTATTTGCATTATATTTTATTGAAATAAAAAAACTGACTCTTGAAATCCTGTCATTGATTTGTGGTTGAAATCTGGTTAAAATGAGTATGTTGACATTTATTTTTGAAAATTCCATTGATGTTCAATGTCAGTATGTTGACAAATGATGTTAATGGAATTTTGGTTCAACTAACATTTGCCCGGTGGGACAATATTCAATGACCCCCAACCACCACCCTCTATCTATCTGTACATATTATTTTTAATTTCAACCAATCAACTTATCATGTTCAATTGATCTACTCTGTGGCTAATTACTATTATTTTACCTCAGTGTTTCTTGGTAGTCTTAAACAAATCTACTTTGTAAACAAAAGTATACACCTCACTCACATGGTTAAGGGCTTAAAAGAAGAAGAAAGAAAAATTAAGAAATCTGTACCATGTCAGATATAGAGTTGAATGTATTCCATTTTGAGTTTACATCCCAATATAACTATTTTATGTACATCACAGAAGACTGAAATATAACAAAACCATTTGACATAGAAACACTGGATTTTTGATGTGTTAAAATATGTTAATATGAATTAATTATGAAAAATATTACACCCGTGAAACCACTAGAGGGCGATTTGGTCATTTGACTGGGCCTACCTGAAAGAGAGTATCCACTATTCCAAGATGCCCAGCGTCCCTACTCTGTGGATAATAACTGGGTGCCATGGTCGAAAAACACAGTGATTAGCAGGACCCATCAACCCGGGCAGGCTGCATCCCTCCCTGGCCAGGCATCATCTCTAACTCGGCTCAGAGACTGTTTGATAATAACAGCAGTATCACCAGTCATCCATTGATTTAATGCTTTCCCATGGAGGCCTTTTTAGCGGTGATCTATTTGGGTGGAAAATTGCCATTTCCAGCTTAAATGTTAATTTAAAAAACACTTATAAATCCGAATAAATATTTGTGTGTCTAAGGGGGATGAGGGGTGCCAGTGGGATCTTGGCGGGGGCTTGGTTACGCATGATGTGTATGTTAGGGGAGTCGAGGAGCAGTGAGATCTGGAGGCATCCTTCCCTGCCTCCAGGTGGCTGATGGGTAATAGAGTGCCCAGTCTTTCTCGGGAGCTGAAGTGTAGAGAGATAGAGAGAGTGTTCTCCGTCCACGCCCCAATGACCCTCTCATGCAGAGCAGAGCCCCAGGACAGTGAGTACAGGCCAGAGTCAGGGTATGTGGGCTGGCTGAATGACTCTGGTGAGCCCCTATGGTCTGCATGGTGGCAGTCTGATGGCAGACTGATGCAAGGCTGATGGCAGTCTAATGGCAGGCTGATGGCAGTCTAATGGCAGGCTGATGGCAGTCTAATGGCAGGCTGATGGCAGGCTGATGGCAGTCTAATGGCAGGCTGATGGCAGTCTAATGGCAGGCTGATGGCAGTGGGGCTGTGGCTGTAGGAAGAGCTGATAGGCCCCAAGCTGGACAACCAGGTGGGGGTGAATAACCCTTACATGATGAGTAATAGGGTTGCAAAGCCCTCCTGCTATAGACTGACAGATAACACATTATCATTTCCATCTAGTAGAACTGAGTCTGTATAAAGACCTTCCCTCCAGTCTATAACTGTCTGTATAAAGACACTCCCTCCAGTCTAGAACTGTGTCTGTATAAAGACCCTCCCTCCAGTCTAGAACTGTCTGTATAAAGACACTCCCTCCAGTCTAGAACTGTCTGTATAAAGACACTCCCTCCAGTCTAGAACTGTCTGTATAAAGACACTCCCTCCAGTCTAGAACTGAGTCTGTATAAAGACCTTCCCTCCAGTCTAGAACTGTCTGTATAAAGACACTCCCTCCAGTCTAGAACTGAGTCTGTATAAAGACCTTCCCTCCAGTCTAGAACTGAGTCTGTATAAAGATCTTCCCTCCAGTCTAGAACTGAGTCTGTATAAAGACACTCCCTCCAGTCTAGAACTGTCTGTATAAAGACCTTCCCTCCAGTCTAGAACTGTCTGTATAAAGACACTCCCTCCAGTCTAGAACTGTCTGTATAAAGACACTCCCTCCAGTCTAGAACTGTCTGTATAAAGACACTCCCTCCAGTCTAGAACTGTCTGTATAAAGACACTCCCTCCAGTCTAGAACTGAGTCTGTATAAAGACACTCCCTCCAGTCTAGAACTGTCTGTATAAAGACCTTCCCTCCAGTCTAGAACTGTCTGTATAAAGACACTCCCTCCAGTCTAGAACTGTCTGTATAAAGACACTCCCTCCAGTCTAGAACTGAGTCTGTATAAAGACACTCCCTCCAGTCTAGAACTGTCTGTATAAAGACCTTCCCTCCAGTCTAGAACTGTCTGTATAAAGACACTCCCTCCAGTCTAGAACTGAGTCTGTATAAAGACCTTCCCTCCAGTCTAGAACTGTCTGTATAAAGACACTCCCTCCAGTCTAGAACTGTCTGTATAAAGACCCTCCCTCCAGTCTAGAACTGTCTGTATAAAGACACTCCCTCCAGTCTAGAACTGAGTCTGTATAAAGACACTCCCTCCAGTCTAGAACTGTCTGTATAAAGACACTCCCTCCAGTCTAGAACTGAGTCTGTATAAAGACACTCCCTCCAGTCTAGAACTGTCTGTATAAAGACCTTCCCTCCAGTCTAGAACTGTCTGTATAAAGACACTCCCTCCAGTCTAGAACTGTCTGTATAAAGACACTCCCTCCAGTCTAGAACTAGAACTGTCTGTATAAAGACACTTCCTCCAGTAGAACTGAGTCTGTAGAACTGTCTGTATAAAGACCTTCCCTCCAGTCTAGAACTGAGTTTGTTTAAAGATCTTTCCTCCAGTCTAGAACACTCCTCCAGTCTAGAACTGTCTGTATAAAGACCTTCCTCCAGTCTAGAACTGTCTGTATAAAGACACTCCCTCCAGTCTAGAACTGAGTCTGTATAAAGACCTTCCCTCCAGTCCCTCCAGATCTAGAACTGTCTGTATAAAGACACTCTCTCCAGTCTAGAACTGTCTGTATAAAGACCCTCCCTCCAGTCAGTCTAGAACTGTCTAGAACTGTCTATAAAGACACTCCCTCCAGTCTAGAACTGTCTGTATAAAGACACTCCCTCCAGTCTAGAACTGAGTCTGTATAAAGACACTCCCTCCAGTCTAGAACTGAGTCTGTATAAAGACCTTCCCTCCAGTCTAGAACTGTCTGTATAAAGACACTCCCTCCAGTCTAGAACTGTCTGTATAAAGACACTCCCTCCAGTCTAGAACTGAGTCTGTATAAAGACACTCCCTCCAGTCTAGAACTGTCTGTATAAAGACACTCCCTCCAGTCTAGAACTGAGTCTGTATAAAGACCTTCCCTCCAGTCTAGAACTGTCTGTATAAAGACACTCCCTCCAGTCTAGAACTGTCTGTATAAAGACCTTCCCTCCAGTCTAGAACTGAGTTTGTTTAAAGATCTTTCCTCCAGTCTAGAACTGTCTGTATAAAGAGACTCCCTCCAGTCTAGAACTGTCTGTATAAAGACCTTCCCTCCAGTCTAGAACTGAGTCTGTATAAAGACACTCCCTCCAGTCTAGAACTGAGTCTGTATAAAGACCTTCCCTCCAGTCTAGAACTGAGTCTGTTTAAAGATCTTTCTTCCAGTCTAGAACTGTCTGTATAAAGACACTCTCTCCAGTCTAGAACTGAGTCTGTATAAAGACACTCCCTCCAGTCTAGAACTGAGTCTGTATAAAAACCTTCCCTCCAGTCTAGAACTGAGTCTGTATAAAGACACTCCCTCCAGTCTAGAACTGAGTCTGTATAAAGACCTTCCCTCCAGTCTAGAACTGAGTCTGTATAAAGACCTTCCCTCCAGTCTAGAACTGAGTCTGTATAAAGACACTCCCTCCAGTCTAGAACTGAGTCTGTATAAAGACACTCCCTCCAGTCTAGAACTGTCTGTATAAAGACACTCCCTCCAGTCTAGAACTGTCTGTATAAAGACACTCCCTCCAGTCTAGAACTGTCTGTATAAAGACCTTCCCTCCAGTCTAGAACTGTCTGTATAAAGACACTCCCTCCAGTCTAGAACTGAGTCTGTATAAAGACCTTCCCTCCAGTCTAGAACTGTCTGTATAAAGACACTCCCTCCAGTCTAGAACTGAGTCTGTATAAAGACCTTCCCTCCAGTCTAGAACTGTCTGTATAAAGACACTCCTCCAGTCTAGAACTGAGTCTGTATAAAGACACTCCCTCCAGTCTAGAACTGTCTGTATAAAGACACTCCCTCCAGTCTAGAACTGAGTCTGTATAAAGACACTCCCTCCAGTCTAGAACTGTCTGTATAAAGACACTCCCTCCAGTCTAGAACTGTCTATAAATACTTTCCCTCCTATCTAGAGGAACACACATTTTGCACTTGGACTGTGAACATGCATGTTCTCACACAAATATAATTTCCAAACAAGTGTATATATACTGTAGACACACACACACACACACACACACACACACACACACACACACACACACACACACAGACTGGAACGGATTTGATTACATAGTGCACAGCGTAAAAACATTGAAACCGACACAAACACACATTAAAGCTCCCACACACAGACACTGCTTCCTGCTGAGACACATACACACGGCTACACACTCTCACAATCATGTAGTGCACCTCCCACTGTGATAAAGTAGGAAACATGCTCTCACAGATGTACACTTGTACCGTTTCACGCTCAGTATTGATTTTCTCGCTGCTGAGATAGTCTGCAAGATCTGGGGTGCATTTGAATCAATTTGTAGTTGTGTGGAAGTGATAGCCATATACTGAGAAGGTAATCAATGTGTAATTGTGTGGAAGTGATAGCCGTATACTGAGAAGGTAATCAATGTGTAGTTGTGTGGAAGTGATAGCCATATACTGAGAAGGTAATCAATGTGTAGTTGTGTGGAAGTGATAACCGTATACTGAGAAGGTAATCAATGTGTAGTTGTGTGGAAGTGATAACCGTATACTGAGAATGTAATCAATGTGTAGTTGTGTGGAAGTGATAACCGTATACTGAGAAGGTAATCAATGTGTAGTTGTGTGGAAGTGATAGCCGTATACTGAGAAGGTAATCAATGTGTAGTTGTGTGGAAGTGATAGCCGTATACTGAGAAGGTAATCAATGTGTAGTTGTGTGGAAGTGATAGCCGTATACTGAGGAGGTAATCAATGCAAGATGAGCCACTACAAGGGAGGAAAAACCTGCTCTTCTGCCATTCCACAATTGAGGTAACAGCAGCGGGGGGAGGGGTAGTGTGTCAGAGTAGCATGTTTGTGTGTGTAAATATACACTTATGTGTCAGGTAAGGTTTTGGTTGGGGGACTATGATGGAGTGTAGGAAGTGGTAGGTAGGTAGGTAGGTGGCATGGTGCGCAACGTGGCGGGGGTTCCCTCACTGATTGATGGTGCCTCATGGCTACAGTGGGAGTCGGCATGCATGTTCACACTCCCACTAATAGCTTATTGAGCGACAGGGGCCATGGAGGATTAGAAAGAACTGGCTTAATGTGCATGCCGTGTTTATTCAATAACACCCCCTCAGTAATACATCTGGCTGACATATTCCCAGAAACATCTCAGTCATCAATAGGGATTTATTCAAGTGGAAGGTAGCCAGGAAGGGAAAGGGCTACTGTTTCTTCTTCTTGGCGCGAAGTTGAGACACGTTGCAGGATAGTCCATGACAATTAGCAAGTGGAGTGTGGACTTATTTATCATATTTCACACCTCTCTCTCTCTCTCTTTCTATCTCTCTCCCTCATCGCTCTCTCTCTGTAAGGTTACTGTGTGTTAGGTGGAAAACAATAGCATAAATTTAGGGATGATTAGGCAAAAAATCCTGGGAAAGGATATGGATTGGCTGGCTCAAATTGACCCATTCAATAAGTTGTAAACCATGTAAGAAAAAAGGCATGGGGTGGAGGCCGAGGAGACCTGGGCTACAATACAGTAGTGCCGGATGGAGGATATAGCAGTAAGGTTGAACATTGATTTTTGTCCCAACAGGAGGAGCCCTTTGTGATGGTGTCAGAGAATGTCCTTGGGAAGCCTAAGAAGTACCAAGGTTACTCCATCGACATACTGGATTCCCTCTCTAACTACCTGGGCTTCAAGTACGAGATCTATGTGGCCCCTGACCATAAGTACGGGAGCCAACAGTCCGACGGGGTCTGGAACGGACTGATGGGAGAGCTGGTCGCCAAGGTGAGAGACGCTGTCTCTGTCTCAAATGACTGCCTACTCCCTATATAGTGCACTACTTTTGATCAGAGCCCTATGGGCCCTGGCCAAACATTGTCCAAAACGACACCCTACTCCCTATATAGTGTACTACTTTTGATGAGAGCCTTATGGGCCCTGGTCAAAAGTAGTTGATTCCATAGGGAATAGGGTGCAGTGCTGTTGACCAGAGCCCTATGGGCACCCTATATGCTGCAGTACTATGTCCAAATGCATTATGGGCACCCTATATGCTGCAGTACTATGTCCAAATGCATTATGGGCACTCTATATGCTGCAGTACTATGTCCAAATGAGATAATACCACGTTAGAGAAATAAATATGAATTCAGATTGTCATGTCATCCATGAATTATCTGTGTTCTCAATGCATTGCCTTCCTCTGCAGGAAACACCCTCATCCATCCATCCTCATCACCTCAACCAAAGTACATCTAGTGTAATGTGCCATCATGCGTCTACATTGCGCTCTATAATCTCTCGTCAGAGTAAATCAATTACAAACATGCAACGATTAGAAGTCATTGCCTTGGTAAACTGGCTTCTTCATTAGAGTTGGCTGGTTTTCTGTCCACGGTGCTGTCAGCTATTCACCTAGTCTGGCCAATAGAGAGTGGACTGAAAGACTGTCTAACAGCCAGACTAACAGACAAAAGGCAAAGCTGAAAACAGCTGGAGGTCAGCAGAGCATTTTCAGGGCCATTACCCATCACCCCTTGCTGTTTTCCCATTTTCAGTCTCTTTTTGATAGCTCGCTTTCCAGATCTAATGCCATTCCCACACCGATTCCACCACTGCTGCTTCCAGTTTGCTTCCTTAAATGTGCAGATATGTGCATAAGAGTTGGAGTTTATCTTTCAGATCACAAACACAGACCGATGGAAAAAATATATTTTCATATAATTTAGTCGTATAACCATTTCCTCTATTCCCCTTCGATATGTTTTTTATTCCGTATAAAGCAATCACTGCATGCTATTATTATCCATCAGACCTTTTGAAGTGTCTGGAATGATACAGAGGATATAGACACATATAGGCAGACATTATTATTATTATTATTATGTCCTATCAAGAATGGTTTTTCCAGAGTAATGTTTTTTTGGGGGGGTGTATGCTCTTCTGTGATGTGTTTGAATGCTTCCTTTGAAAAATGGTTTCTTCCCTTGACCTTGTATATTCTAGAGGACATGGAATGGTACAAAATTGATGGAATACAAAGACAGCGTAGTGAAGAGAATTTAAAAGATGTCTTCCTAATAAACATACGCATGCTCACACTCGTACATACACACACACTTTAGAGGAAACAGATATACTGTATAGATGTATAGTTACTGTACATAGAAAACAATATTGACTGACATGTCAAGAAGAGTCCTAATAGTCATGAAGAGTCTTAATAGTCATGGATTGTCCTAATAGTCATGGATTGTTCTAATAGTCATGGATTGTCCTAATAGTCATGGATTGTTCTAATAATAGATTGTTCTAATAGTCATGGATTGTTCTAATAGTCATGGATTGTTATAATAGTCATGGATTGTTGTTATAGTCATGGATTGTCCTAATAGTCATGGATTGTTGTTATAGTCATGGATTGTCCTAATAGTCATGGATTGTTCTAATAGTCATGGATTGTTATAATAGTCATGGATTGTTCTAATAGTCATGGATTGTTGTTATAGTCATGGATTGTCCTAATAGTCATGGTTTGTTCTAATAGTCTTGGATTGTTGTTATAGTCATGGATTGTCCTAATAGTCATGGATTGTTCTAATAGTGATGGACTGTTCTAATAGTCATGGATTGTTATAATAGTCATGGATTGTTCTAATAGTCATGGATTGTTCTAATACTCATGGATTGTTCTAATAGTCATGGATTGTTCTAATAGTCATTGATTGTTCTAATAGTCATGGATTGTCCTAATAGTCATGGATTGTTCTAATAGTCATGGATTGTTCTAATAGTCATGGATTGTTCTAATAGTCATGGATTGTTATAATAGTCATGGATTGTTATAATAGTCATGGATTGTTATAATAGTCATGGATTGTTCTAATAGTCATGGATTGTTCTAATAGTCATGGATTGTTATAATAGTCATGGATTGTTCTAATAGTCATGGATTGTTCTAATAGTCATGGATTGTTATAATAGTCATGGATTGTTGTTATAGTCATGGATTGTCCTAATAGTCATGGATTGTTCTAATAGTCATGGATTGTTCTAATAGTCATGGATTGTTCTAATAGTCATGGATTGTCCTAATAGTCATGGATTGTTCTAATAGTCATGGATTGTCCTAATAGTCATGGATTGTTCTAATAGTCATGGATTGTTATAATAGTGATGGACTGTTCTAATAGTAATTAAAAAAAATAAAAATATTTCACCTTTATTTAACCGAGGTAGGCAAGTTGAGAACACCTTTATTTAACCAGGTAGGCTAGTTGAGAACACCTTTATTTAACCAGGTAGGCTAGTTGAGAACACCTTTATTTAACCAGGTAGGCTAGTTGAGAACACCTTTATTTAACGAGGTAGGCTAGTTGAGAACAAGTTCTCATTTGCAACTGCGACCTGGCCAAGATAAAGCATAGCAGTGTGAACAGACAACACAGAGTTACACATAGAGTAAACAATGAACAAGTCAATAACACAGTAGAAAAAAAAGGGGAGTCTATATACATTGTGTGCAAAAGGCATGAGGAGGTAGGCGAATAATTACAATTTTGCAGATTAACACTGGAGTGATAAATGATCAGATGGTCATGTACAGGTAGAGATATTGGTGTGCAAAAGAGCAGAAAAGTAAATAAATAAAAACAGTATGGGGATGAGGTAGGTAAAAATGGGTGAGCTATTTACCGATAGACTATGTACAGCTGCAGCGATCGGTTAGCTGCTCAGATAGCAGATGTTTAAAGTTGGTGAGGGAGATAAAAGTCTCCAACTTCAGCGATTTTTGCAATTCGTTCCAGTCACAGGCAGCAGAGAACTGGAACGAAAGGCGGCCAAATGAGGTGTTGGCTTTAGGGATGATCAGTGAGATACACCTGCTGGAGCGCGTGCTACGGATGGGTGTTGCCATCGTGACCAGTGAACTGAGATAAGGCGGAGCTTTACCTAGCATGGACTTGTAGATGACCTGGAGCCAGTGGGTCTGGCGATGAATATGTAGCGAGGGCCAGCCGACTAGAGCATACAGGTCGCAGTGGTGGGTGGAATAAGGTGCTTTAGTGACAAAACGGATGGCACTGTGATAAACTGCATCCAGTTTGCTTAGTAGAGTGTTGGAAGCAATTTTGTAGATGACATCGCCGAAGTCGAGGATCGGTAGGATAGTCAGTTTTACTAGGGTAAGTTTGGCGGCGTGAGTGAAGGAGGCTTTGTTGCGGAATAGAAAGCCGACTCTAGATTTGATTTTGGATTGGAGATGTTTGATATGAGTCTGGAAGGAGAGTTTACAGTCTAGCCAGACACCTAGGTACTTATAGATGTCCACATATTCAAGGTCGGAACCATCCAGGGTGGTGATGCTGGTCAGGCGTGGATTGGATTGTTATAATAGTCATGGACTGTTCTAATACTCATGGATTGTTCTAATAGTCATTGATTGTTCTAATAGTCATGGATTGTTCTAATAGTCATGGATTGTTCTAATAGTCATTGATTGTTCTAATAGTCATGGATTGTTCTAATAGTCATGGATTGTTCTAATAGTCATGGACTGTTCTAATAGTCATGGATTGTTCTAATACTCATGGATTGTTCTAATAGTCATGGATTGGTCTAATAGTCATGGACTGTTCTAATACTCATGGATTGTTCTAATAGTCATGGATTGGTCTAATAGTCATGGATTGTCGTAATGGTCATCGATTGTCCTAATAGTCACTGATTGTTCTAATTGTCATTAATTGTTCTAATAGTCATGTATTGTTCTAATAGTCATGGACTGTTCTAATAGTCATGGACTGTCCTAATAGTCATGGATTGTCCTAATAGTCATGGATTGTTCTAATAGTCATGGATTGTTCTAATAGTCATGGATTGTTCTAATAGTCATGGATTGTTCTAATAGTCATGGACTGTCCTAATAGTCATGGATTGTCCTAATAGTCATGGATTGTTCTAATAGTCATGGATTGTTATAATAGTCATGGATTGTTCTAATAGTCATGGATTGTTCTAATAGTCATGGATTGTTCTAATAGTCATGGACTGTTCTAATAGTCATGGATTGTTATAATAGTCATGGATTGTTATAATAGTCATGGATTGTTCTAATAGTCGTGGATTGTTCTAATAGTCATGAATTGTTCTAATAGTGTCACGCCCTGGTCGTAAAATAATGTGTTTGTCTTCATTTATTTGGTTAGGCCAGGGTGTGACATGGATTTATTGTGGTGTGTTTTGTCTTGGGGTTTTGTGGGGTGTTGGGTGTGTGGCTTAGTGGGATTATCTAGCAAAGTCTATGGCTGTCTGGAGTGGTTCTCAATCAGAGGCAGGTGTGTATCGTTGTCTCTGATTGGGAACCATATTTAGGCAGCCATATTCTTTGAGTGTTTTGTGGGTGATTGTTCCTGTCTTTGTGTTTGCACCAGATAGGGCTGTTTCGGTTTTCACATTTCATTATTTTGTAGTTTCTTCATGTATAGTTTTTTCCTTCATTAAAATATCATGAATCATCATCACGCTGCATTTTGGTCCGACTCTCCTTCTCCACAAGAAAGCCGTTACAAATAGTCATGAATTGTTCTAATAGTCATGGACTGTTCTAATAGTCATGGACTGTTCTAATAGTCATGGATTGTTATAATAGTCATGGACTGTTCTAATAGTCATGGACTGTTCTAATAGTCATGGACTGTTCTAATAGTCATGGATTGTTCTAATAGTCATGGATTGGTCTAATAGTCATGGATTGTCCTAATAGTCATGGACTGTTCTAATACTCATGGATTCAGTCATCGATAACAATGTAGTCATCAATAACTATGTAGTCATCAAAAACAATGTAGTCATCAATAACAATGTAGTAATCAATAACTATGTAGTCATCAATAACTATGTAGTCATCAATAACTATGTAGTCACCAATAACTATGTAGTCATCAATAACTATGTAGTCATCAATAACTATGTGGTCATCAATAACTATGTAGTCATCAGTAACTATGTAGTCATCAATAACTATGTAGTCATCAGTAACTATGTAGTCATCAATAACTATGTAGTCATCAGTAACTATGTAGTCATCAATAACAATTTAGTCATCAATAATCAATAACAATGTAGTCATTAATAATCAATAACTATGTAGTCATCGATAACAATGTAGTCATCAATAACAATGAAGTCATCAATAATCAATAACAATGTAGTCATCAATAACAATGTAGTCATCAATAACAATGTAGTAATCAATAACAATGTAGTCATCAATAATCAATAACAATGTAGTCATCAATAACAATGTAGTCATCGATAACAATGTAGTCATCAATAATCAATAACAATGTAGTCATCAATAACAATTTAGTAATCAATAACAATTTAGTCATCAATAATCAATAACAATGTAGTCATCAATAACAATGTAGTCATCAATAATCAATAACTATGTAGTCATCAGTAACTATGTAGTAATCAATAACAATTTAGTCATCAATAATCAATAACAATGTAGTCATCAATAACAATGTAGTCATCGATAACAATGTAGTCATCAATAATCAATAACTATGTAGTAATCAATAACAATGTAGTCATCAATAATCAATAACAATGTAGTCATCAATAACAATGTAGTCATCAATAACAATGTAGTAATCAATAACTATGTAGTAATCAATAACAATGTAGTCATCAATAACTATGTAGTCATCAAAAACAATGTAGTCATCAATAACAATGTAGTAATCAATAACAATGTAGTCATCAATAACAATGTAGTCATCAATAACAATGTAGTCATCAATAACAATGTAGTCATCAATAACAATGTAGTCATCAATAACAATGTAGTCATTAATAATCAATAACAATGTAGTCATTAATAATCAATAACTATGTAGTCATCAATAACTATGTAGTCATCAATAACAATGTAGTCATTAATAATCAACAACAATGTAGTCATTAATAATCAATAACTATGTAGTCATCAATAACTATGTAGTCATCAATAACAATGTAGTCATTAATAACAATGTAGTCATCAATAACAATGTAGTCATTAATAATCAATAACTATGTAGTCATCAATAACTATGTAGTCATCAATAACAATGTAGTAATCAATAACAATGTAGTCATCAATAACTATGTAGTCATCAATAACTATGTAGTCACCAATAACTATGTAGTAATCAATAACTATGTAGTCATCAATAACAATGTAGTCATCAATAACTATGTGGTCATCAATAATCAATAACAATGTAGTCATCAATAACAATGTAGTAATCAATAACAATGTAGTCATCAATAACTGTGTAGTTATCAATAACTATGTAGTCACCAATAACCTATGTAGTCACCAATAACTATGTAGTCATCAATAACAATGTAGTCATCAATAACAATGTAGTCATCAATAACAATGTAGTCATTAATAATCAATAACAATGTAGTCATTAATAATCAATAACAATGTAGTCATTAATAATCAATAACTATGTAGTCATCAATAACTATGTAGTCATCAATAACAATGAAGTCATCAATAATCAATAACAATGTAGTCATTAATAATCAATAACAATGTAGTCATTAATAATCAACAACAATGTAGTCATCAATAATCAATAACAATGTAGTCATCAATAACAATGTAGTCATTAATAATCAATAACAATGTAGTCATTAATAATCAATAACTATGTAGTCATCAATAATACTGTAGTCATCAATAACTATGTAGTCATCAATAACAATGTAGTCATTAATAACAATGTAGTCATCAATAACAATGTAGTCATCAATAACTATGTAGTCATCAATAACAATGTAGTCATTAATAACAATGTAGTCATCAATAACTATGTAGTCATCAATAACAATGTAGTCATTAATAACAATGTAGTCATCAATAATACTGTAGTCATCAATAACTATGTAGTCATCAATAACAATGTAGTCATCAATAACTATGTAGTCATCAATAATACTGTAGTCATCAATAACTATGTAGTCATCAATAATACTGTAGTCATCAATAATACTGTAGTCATCAATAATACTGTAGTCATCAATAACAATGTAGTCATCAATAATACTGTAGTCATCAATAATACTGTAGTCATCAATAACAATGTAGTCATCAATAATCAATAATACTGTAGTCATCAATAATACTGTAGTCATTAATAATCAATAACTATGTAGTCATCAATAACAATGCGAAAATACAAACAAGGTAAAACAAAAACACACAAGATGTAAAAATAAGAAATAAGAAATGAGAAGAACACTATAAAGTAAGTAAGCATATTATATACAGGGTCAGTACCAGTACCATATTTACAATGTTCAGGATACTGGATCGATAGAGGTAGATATGTATAGTGGTAAGGTGACTAGGCTTCAGGATATATGATAAACAGAGTGGAAGCAGCGTATATGATTATTGTACGTGAGTGGTGTGTGTAGAGTCAGTATAAATGTATGTGCATATTATGTGTGTGTGTGTGTGTGTGTGTGTGTGTGTGTGTGTGTGTGTGTGTGTGTGTGTGTGTGTGTGTGTGTGTGTGTGTGTGTGTGTGTGTGTGTGTGTGTGTGAGCAAAAGATGGAGTGACTGTGTGTAATGTGTGTGTTGGAGTATCAATGTGTGTAATGTGTGTTGGAGTATCAGTGTGTGTAATGTGTGTTGGAGTATCAGTGTGTGTAATGTGTGTGTTGGAGTATCAGTGTGTGTAATGTGTGTGTTGGAGTATCAGTGTGTGTAATGTGTGTTGGAGTATCAGTGTGTGTAATGTGTGTGTTGGAGTATCAGTGTGTGTAATGTGTGTGTTGGAGTATCAGTGTGTGTAATGTCAGTCAGCATAGAGGGGGGCAAAAATATGAATAAAATACAAAGGTCAACTCAGATAGTCCGTATAGTCATTTTGTTGGCTATTTACTTAGCTATTTACTTAGCTATTTAGCAGCCTTATGGCATGGGAGATAGAAGCTGTTCAGGAGCCTGTTGGTGTCAGACTTAATGCACCGGAACCACTTTCCGTACGGAAGCAGAGAGAACAGTCTATGGCTTGGGTGGTTTAATGATTTTCAGGGCCTTCCTTTCACACCGCCTGACATAGAGGTCCTGGATGGCAGGGAGCTCGGCCCCAGTGATGTACTGGGCTGTCCGTACCACCCACTGTAGGGCCATGCTATCGAGCGCAGTGCTTTTGCCATACCAAGCAGTGATCTATTGGGCTGTCCGTACCACCCTCTGTAGGGCCATGCTATCGAGAGCAGTGCTTTTTCCATACCAAGCAGTGATCTACTGGGCTGTCCGTACCACCCTCTGTAGGTCCATGCGATCGAGCGCAGTGCTTTTGCCATACCAAGCAGTGATCTACTGGGCTGTCCGTACCACCCTCTGTAGGGCCATGCTATCGAGCGCAGTGCTTTTGCCATACCAAGCAGTGATGTACTGGGCTGTCCGTACCACCCTCTGTAGGTCCATGCGATCGAGCACAGTGCTTTTGCCATACCAAGCAGTGATGTACTGGGCTGTCCGTACCACCCTCTGTAGGTCCATGCTATCGAGCGCAGTGCTTTTGCCATACCAAGCAGTGATCTACTGGGCTGTCCGTACCACCCTCTGTAGGGCCATGCTATCGAGCGCAGTGCTTTTGCCATACCAAGCAGTGATCTACTGGGCTGTCTGTACCACCCTCTGTAGGTCCATGCTATCGAGCACAGTGCTTTTGCCATACCAAGCAGTGATGTACTGGGCTGTCCGTACCACTCTCTGTAGGTCCATGCTATCGAGCGCAGTGCTTTTGCCATACCAAGCAGTGATGTACTGGGCTGTCCGTACCACCCTCTGTAGGTCCATGCTATCGAGCGCAGTGCTTTTGCCATACCAAGCAGTGATGTACTGGGCTGTCCGTACCACCCTCTGTAGGTCCATGCGATCGAGCGCAGTGCTTTTGCCATACCAAGCAGTGATGTACTGGGCTGTCCGTACCACCCTCTGTAGGTCCATGCGATCGAGCGCAGTGCTTTTGCCATACCAAGCAGTGATCTACTGGGCTGTCCGTACCACCCTCTGTAGGGCCATGCTATCGAGAGCAGTGCTTTTGCCATACCAAGCAGTGATGCAGTCAGTCAAGATGCTCTCAATGGTACCGCTGTAGATCCTTCTGAGGATTTGAGGGCCCATGACAAACCTTTTCAACCGCGCGTGTGTTTGCACTGTTTTAAGTTCTTAGTGATTTGGGATGGCGAGGAACTTGAAGCTCTCGACCAGCTCCACTGCCTCCTCGTTGATGTGGATGGGGACGTGCTTATCCCCCTGTTTCCTGTAGTCCACCATCAGCTCCTTATTCTTACTGATGTTGAGGGAGAAGTTGTTGTCCAGACACCACACTGTCAGGTTATTGACCTGCTCCTTGAAGGTTGTCTCATTGTCGCTTCTCACCTATCTAAAAGCATTGGATTGGTGGAGGCATGGACTCGTGGGACTTTCTACCATAGTTCTTAAACCAGTTATTTCCTTTGAAATCACTGAAGGGAAGTGAACAAGTGCACACTTTGGGCCGGAAGGAGAGATAATTGGGACAGCCTGGGTGTCCCACACTTACAACACACTTACTAGTGTCTCACCATGCCCTTAAACCATTCTGGAAAGTAGGAACTCACTTGGGTCCTCATATTTTTTCATGTGCTGCGTAAGTGACAATTTCTGCCTGTTTTAGCATTTAGTTTCCTTACCAGACCGTGAAATTAGCAGATTTAGTCAACTGTGAATGAATTGTGCGTGACTGCGTGTGTGTGTGGGTGTGTTTCTTACACTATGTGGAAACTCTCACTAATTTCTTCCTCCTTAAGCTTTCCCAGAAAAATGAATTTGCTAGTGATAGGTCTGAGGTAATTTCAATGAGCATTCTGTTTATGAAGATCAGAACTGAGACCCTAGTCAAAAGTTGTGCACTTTCTAGGGAATAGGATTTGGGACGTAACCCAGATGTCTGCAACAGTGCTATCCAGACTCAGAAGAACCCACATTTCAACAAGTTGGCATTATTAATCCTGCATACTCCTGCATGAATAGACGTTTTACTGCATAATTCATATTCACAAATAGACTACCTCCTCATATCAAGATCTCTAATAGAGAATGATTCATAGGGTTATCATTTCTGACCATGCCCCACGGCGCCAAAGACGTGGATGTCAATTAAGGCAGCCCCTCGCACCTCTCTGATTCAGAGGGGTTGGGTTAAATGCAGAAGACACATTTCAGTTGAATACATGTCAGTCATTTTCTCCCTATCTGTCAACACACACAGAACTAAACAGATTCAACAACTCTCTATGAAGTGGTGAGGAATTTATGTCGACAATGAAGGAGAACATGTTTGAATTCGTCACCACTAATTTAACCTTTGTCCACTCTGTACAAATGGTGTGGGAAGCCTTTAAAGCAAACCTGCAGAGGTTGGCTCAATAGTTACACTGCAGATAAAAGGAAAAGCATATGTTACCAAAGAAAAACAGTTTAATAGTGGAGTTTAAGACTTTGGACTCAATGTATGTTGGACCAAAACAAAAAACCTACTTCAAAATGCCTTCCATGATGGGAATACATTTGCCTTGTTTCCTATTACGAGATATTTCAAGTCAGGTGACAAAGCGGACAAAAAAATTGCATTTAAACTTAAATAGTTGGAAAATAAACAAACAATTCCAGCTGTTGAGGATTGTAAAATGGGTCGATAGCATGTGATAAAAATCAAATGAACTCTCCTTTTAGAGAGTACTCTTCAGGACTGTATCAGTCTGAATGTCCTACCAATACCAGAGAGAGATTATTTATTTTAAAAATAACTCTCTGCTCACTCTTAAGGAGAGTGATAGAATGGCATTGGAGGTACCTGTTCTGGATACGTAAATCATATTGGCCATTAAGGTCCTCTCAGCTGTAAAACCTGCATAGGATTTGACAAATGTTTATAGATAATTATCAAGTCACCAGTTAATAAGATATCTGATCTAAATGGACCGGGATAAAACTAATCGGGATGACATTAAGAGATGGACAGTTCTACTTTTATCACTTTGGGGTAGAGCAGAGGTGATAAAGAAGAACATACTCGTTAGACTAGCGTTCCTTGTGTCAGCAATTTTTTTTTTTACCTTTATTTTACTAGGCAAGTCAGTTAAGGACCAATTCTTATTTTCAATGACGGCCTAGGAACAGTGGGTTAACTGGGGCAGAACAGCAGATTTTGTACCTTGTCAGCTCGGGGATTTGAACTTGCAACCTTTCGGTTACCAGTCCAATGCTCTAACCACTAGGATACCCTGCCTCCCCTACCACTTCAGTTCCCTCAGCACTGGTTTAAAGAGATACTGTACATGGTTTATTTTCAAGCTTGTAGAAATAAAAGAAACCAAGAATTAACCACAAAAAAACGTCCATGCCAAGAAGTAAGTAATTTATTTAATTCAACCTTTATTTGGACAGGGTATAAGGGCACAGGGCGAGACCCAGATGCAGACACGGGAGGCAGATGGTTCAAGTCTCTGATATTTATTAGTATCCAAGGGGCAGGCAAGAGAATGGTCGTGGACAGGTAAAAGATCATAACAAGGTCAGAGTCCAGGAGGTACAGAGTGGCAGGCAGGCTCGAGGTCAGGGCAGGCAGTATGGTCAGGCAGGCGGATACAGAGTCAAGGCAGGCAAGGGTCAAAACTGGGAGGACTAGCAAAAAACAGAGAATAGGAAAAAGCAGGAGTAACATCCTGGTTGACTTGACAAAACAAGACAAACTGGCACAGACAGACAGGGAACACAGGTATATATCCCCAGGGGATAATGGGGAAGATGGGTGACACCTGGAGGGGGTGGAGGTGAGCACAAGGACAAGTGAAATAGATCAGGGTGTGACACAGGGAGTCAATGCTGAGACCAAGGTCTCTTAATTTTTTTTATTGAACCTTTATTTAACTAGGCAAGTCAGTTTAGAACAAATTCTTATTTACAATGGTGGCCTAGGAACAGTGGCCTACCCCGGCAAAACGCAGACGACTCTGGGCCAATTGCGCGCCACCCTATGGGACTCCCAATCACGGCTGGTTGTGATACAGCCTGGAATTAAACCAGGGTCTGTGGTGACGCCTCTAGCAATGAGATGCACTGCCTTAGACTGTTGCGCCACTCGGGAGCTCAGCGGTCTAGACAGGGAGTCAATGCTGAGACCAAGGCCTCTTTGTTTAGACAGGGAGTCAATGCTGAGACCAAGGCCTCTTTATTTAGACAGGGAGTCAATGCTGAGAACAAGGCCTCTTTATTTAGACAGGGAGTCAATGCTGAGACCAAGGCCTCTTTATTTAGACAGGGAGTCAATGCTGAGACCAAGGCCTCTTTATTTAGACAGGGAGTCAATGCTGAGAACAAGGCCTCTTTATTTAGACAGGGAGTCAATGCTGAGACCAAGGTCTCTTTTCCAGATGAGCCCTGTATAGCATCACAATACACATCAAAATACAACAAAACCCATTAAACTACAGATTCATATAAAATATATGTTATTATACACAACAATACACAAAAAGCAAAACACAATGATAAAAAGTAAAAAGGTCTCCTAGCAACCGTCTGAAATGCTCAGAGACCACCAACTCCTCCAATTTTAATGTTTATTGTAGATCATTCCACACTAAAGGTGCAAGGAACTCAACGGCTGATTTACCTAACTCTCTAGACACCAAAGGAGTCTCCAGAGTTAACCAGCCCTGTGAACCAGCCCTGTCATGTTAAATCTTTGTGGAGCAGGGCTTTGTAAACAAAAAGAGTGTAATGATGTGATCTGCATGACTTCAAAGAGGTCCAGCCAACCTTTTGGTAAAGAATACAGTGAGGAGTAATAAAAACTGTTTCCTGTGATAAAACGAAGGGCGCTATGAAAAACGGCATCCGAGGGATTAGGTGTTGCCAATGTGTATTTGTACTACTTGTCATATAATGCCAGATACCCACTGGCATGGGGCTATAAAAACAGGGGAATAGCAGGCACCTGGCAGTGGCTAGAGGAAGAAATAGTGACAGAACATCTCCTTATTATCACCCCAAGTTCCCACTGCGAGATAGATCATCCACTGCTGTAGTTCTATTGTGAAGTGGCAAAGATACTTCACGAAACGTTATCTGTCAATGGAGCATCCCTCCCTTTCCGTTCAATATGGAACAACCCCTTGTTTATCGCAGGTGGCAAGACACTGGCTAATGGTACCTGGCAACACCAAGACATCAGTTGAGTGGGGCAGGTCGTAGGAGACAGAGATATCATACCATTCCAAGAGCTGATGTCAGAGAATAATAAAATAATAATATAAGTATTTCAATGCCATTTACAATTCAAATCAATTCTCATGTTTAATTCCTCAAAGAGTGTTGATGTGGGATCTAAAAGTTCTTTAGACAACGAACTGAGGGATGTTGCTATTGGGAAAATAACGGTTTCCTCCCTATACAAGCTGGTTGGCTTCTCCTTAAATAGTAACAGCTCCACTGAGTTACACTCTGAGCTGGACATGGGGTGTATCTATTACAATGTGACGCAATATAGAAAATACAACATCAATATTCAATTGCATAAGATATAAGATTATTCAAATGAAGATGTCACACAGGGCATACATCACACCACACAGGTTGAAAAAGACAGATCAAAGCCTTTCAGACTTGTGTTGGCATGGCTACGGTGAGGTCGATACACTAATGCATCTGTTCTGGAATTGTCCGGTCTTCAAACGATTCTGGACTGAGCTATTCGATAGATTGTCTGAAATCTTGAATGTAGAGTGAGTGTACAAAACATTAGGAACACCTTCGTAATATTGAGTTGCACCCCCTTTTGCCTTCAGAACAGCCTCGATTGGTCGGGGCATGGACTCTACAAGGTGTTCCACGGGGATGCTGGCCCATGTTGACTCCAATGCTTCCCACAGTTGTGTCAGGTTGTCTGGATGTCCTTTGGGTGGTGGATCATTCTTGATACACACGGGAAACTGTTGAGCGTGAAAAACCCAGCAGCATTGCAGTTCTCGACACAAACCGGTGCGCCTGCCTGGCACCTACACCAATACCCCTGTTATAGGCACTTAAACCTTTTGTCTTGCCCGTTCACCATCTGAATGGCACAGATCCATGTCTCAATTGTCTCAAGGTGTACAAATCCTTCATTAATAAAGATCCACCCCTTTTTTTTCAATTTTTTTGCCTAAAATAACATACCCAAATCTAACCAGGTAGGCTACCTACTGCCCAGTGCTCTATTCTTAGTCAGCCACATTTCTTTATAAAGCCATTTATACACTGAACAACAATATAAAGCAACATGTAAAGTGTTTGTCCCATGTTTCATAAGCTGAAATAAAAGGTCCCAGAAATGTTCCATACGCACAAAAAGCATATTTCTCTCAAATGTTGGTTACAAGTTTGATTACATCCCTATTAGTGAGCAAGATAATCAATCTACCTGACAGCTGATTTAAACAGCATGATCATTAAACAGGTGCACCTTTTGCTGGGGACAATAAAAGGCCACTCTAAAATGTGCAGTTTTGTCACACAACACAATTCCACAGATGTCTCATGTTTTGCGGGAGTGTGCAATGCTGACTGCAGTCAAGTCCCCCTGAGCTGTTGACAGAAAATTGAATGTTCATTGTTGTTTTAGAGAATTTGGCAGTACATCCAACCGGACTCAACCACATGTATGGCGTAGTGTGGGCTAGCGGTTTGTAATGTCAACATTGTGAGAAGAGTGCCCCCTGGTGGTAGTGGGATTATGGTATGGGCAGGAATAAGATACGGACAACGAACACAATTAGATTTTATCAATGGCAATTTGAATGCACAGAGATACCGTGACGATATCCTGAGGCGTGGCCCCATGTCGTAAGGACCTGTACACAATTCCTGGAAGCTGAAAATGTCCCAGTTATTTCCATGGCCTGCATATTCACCAGACATGTCACCCATTGAGCATGTTAGGGATGCTTTGGATTGAAGTGTACGACAGCGTGTTTCAGTTCCCACCAATATCCAGCAACTTCACACATCCATTGAAGAGGAGTGGGACAACATTCCACAGGCCACAGTCCGAATCAACTCTATGCGAAGGAGATGTGTCGCCTGACTGGTTTTCTGACTGGTTTTCTGATCTACGGGTTTCTTTCCCAAAAATGTGAAATCCATAGATTAGGGCATAATGCATTTATTTCAATTGACAGAGAGAGAGCAGCAGGTCCGGGACAAGGTAGCACTTCCGGTGAACAGGTCAGGATTCCATAGACGCAGGAAAGTAGAACTTGGATCAGCAACATGATCAGGTGGACTGGGGACGGGGACAACCAGGAGTCGTCAGGCCAGGTAGTCCTGAGACATGGTCCTAAGGCTCAGTTCCTCCGGGAGGGGAGAGAGAGATGGGAGAATTAGAGGGAGAATACTTAAGGTCACACAGGACACCAGATAAGAGAGGAAAATGACACCAGATAGGACAGACTGAACATAGCTCCCCGGCACATAGACTATTGCAGCATAGATATTGAGGACTGAGATGGGGGGTCGGTGGACGCTGTGGCCCCGTCCGACGATACCCCCGGACAGGGCCAATCAGGCAGGATATAACCCCACCTACTTTGCTAAAGCACAAGTCCAACACCACCGGAGGGAAATCAACAAATTACCAACTTACTATCCTGAGACAAGGCAGAGTATAGCCCACGAAGATCTTCCCCACCACACGAGCCCGAGGGGGAGCTAGACCGGACAGGAAGATAATGTCAGTGACTCAACCCACTAAAGTCGAGTATAGATAAAAAAGCCTGGGAAGACATGATGCACCCCTCCTAGGGACAGCATTGGAGAGCACTAGCAAGCCAGTGACTCAGCCCCCATAATAAGGTCAGAGGCAGAGAATCCCAGTGGAGAGAGGAGAGCCGGCCAGGCAGAGACAGCAAGGGTGGTCCGTCACTCCAGTGCCTTGCCGTCCACCTTTGCACCCCTGGGCCAGACTACACTCAATCGTAGACATAGGTTGAATCCCAAATAGCACCCTGTTCCCTATGTAGAGCACTGCTTTTGGCCCTGTCAAAACTGGCGTACTATATAGATAAATAGGTGCCATTTCAGATGCACGAAAATGGTATTTGCGTACAGTGTCTTCTAATGGTGAGACACAACATGTGGGAGGATATTAGCTCAGCCTAAGTGGGTTTATAGCTGAACCTGGCCTGCATAAACACACACACACGTACGTTGTGTGGCAGATTAAAACAACACTGTTCTCAGTGGACCAACTTGTGTATTCTAATTCAGACTCCCTGATTGGTTTACTGGCCTTACTGGCCTAGCAACTGCCCTCATCCTCTTCTTGAACTATTTCTTGAACCCCTCCAATGCTCACGCTATGACTCACAGACCACAGACATATTCATCTCCATAAACGCTGCTTTGCTTAAATATAATAGACTCAGATGCAGAAAATGGCAATCCCTACATTTTTCTATAGCAATATTTAGGCTTATGAGCATGGTATTTTCCTTTTTATTTAGTTTGAGAAGAGAGTCAGTGTTAATCAGATAGCGAGTTTGGAGTGTTGTTTTGACAACAACAAGAAGAGAAGGACTGTGATCGTCAGCAGGAGCAGAGAAGCCATGGCAGAAATTAGATATGATTCTATTGATGTGTGCATGACTTGGATTAACGTGTAAAAACAACACAAAGTGATGTTCCATTACTCAGCAAATACAACACAGGGATTTCTGATGTGTGTGTTCACAGAATCCCCGTCATTTTCTTGACTTCTATACACCTTGAATCTTTCCATTAATGAATCTGGTGTGTGTGTGTGTATTTGTGTGCGTGTGTGCATATCTATGTGTATGCTTGCGCACGTGTCTCTGTGTGTTTGTGTTCCAGCGGGCAGACGTGGGTCTCTCGGCTCTCACCATCACGCCAGAACGGGAGAGTGCGGTGGACTTCACCACACGCTACATGGACTACTCGGTGGGTGTGCTGCTCAGGAAGGCCGAGCGTACCGTGGACATGTTCGCCTGCCTAGCGCCCTTTGACCTGTCGTTGTGGGCGTGCATTGCGGGCACCGTGCTGCTGGTGGGCATCCTGGTCTACCTACTCAACTGGTTGAACCCGCCGCGCCTGCCCATGGGTGCGGTCTCCTCCACCACCTTCTACAATTCCATGTGGTTCGTCTATGGATCCTTCGTCCAGCAGGGTGACTTCCTTTTTGTTTTTTATCCTTTTGTTTTTGTTTTTCCTTCGTGATGTATTGTATTATTATCACCTGGTTTTAACCAATCAGCATTCAGGATTAGACCCACCCGTTGTATATTGTATTATTATAAACTGTGTGGCTCGAGCCCTGAATGCCGATTGGCTGACATCCGTGGTATATCAGACCGTATACCACGGGTATGACAAAACATTTATTTTTACTGCTCTAATTACATTGGTAACCAGTTTATAATAGCGATAAGGCACCTCTGGGATTGTGGTATATGGCAAATATACCACGCCTAAGGGCTGTATCCAGGCACCCCGCGATACATCGTGCCTATGAACAGCCCTTAGCCGTGGTATATTGGCCATACACCACACCCCCTCGGGCCTTATTGCTTAATTACCACCTGGTGTGTGTCCCTCTATCGTGATAGGAGGAGGGGATGGGGTTAAGACATGGGTTAGCAAACTTTTTTGTCCCATGACCCAATTTTGATATCTGAAAATTCTTGCGACTCCAACCATGTGAAAAAAAGGATGT
This sequence comes from Oncorhynchus nerka, assembly GCF_034236695.1. NCBI lineage: Eukaryota > Metazoa > Chordata > Actinopteri > Salmoniformes > Salmonidae > Oncorhynchus > Oncorhynchus nerka. The sequence continues at coordinate 12,950,112 of NC_088422.1, read as the reverse complement.
AATTAACAGCCAATGTTAACTTTTTTATTTGGGGCTATGACAGTCAAAAACGGTATTTCTGATTGTCTTCTCAACTCACCATCACATACTGTACTTTTAATGTGGGGCTATGACAGTCAATTGTAAATAAGTCTGCCATAATGTCTCTTATCTCACCACCACTAATGAGATGGGTGTGCTGGATGCATGTCGTGTCGGAGCGTCTCAAAGTCAGGGGGCGTGGCTTCTCGATGTCAGGGGGTGTGGCTTTTCAGAGTCAGGGGGGCGTGGCTTCTCGAAGTCGGGGGGAGGGGGGGCGTGGTCCACAGTGCGCACCTCATCTCTGCTGTCACATCCAACCTGGATCAATATTTGGTTGTAATGCAGACGAGTGCACTGAATCCAGCTACACACAGATATGAGCTGGCGAAGGGTACCATGACTTTTAATGCTCAGAGGGAGACGGCAGTGTGTTCCCTTTGAGTCAGGAACCAAAACTCCTCAGTGAACCGTGAATGTGTTGTCTGCAGAATTCGGTAATTTACCTGCATGTCAACTGTGACAGGATCACAGTCAAATGGATTGGGAAGTAGGTACCAAAGTGCTCTTCCAAGTGTTGGAGGTGAGCAGTCATCACTCGTGACAGACATTTACTGATGCTGTTTTCCGAGGGAATGTGCATGTTTGATTTTGAAAGACTTTCTCCAATAAGAATAATTTCCTCTGAATCCACTAATTTGATCCCTCATCTGTAGAATGTTTTTGTATTTCCCCTGCATGCTTGTGTTCAGTTCCTTCAGTTTCCCAAATATGTCTGTTACATAGGCAAAGATATGTCTGTTACATAGGCAAAGACACCAGTGGTGATTTAGCATGTAAATCGTGGTGCAAAAAATATATACAGGTATATGTTTAGATGCATGCCAGCAAAGCCACTACACAACACAACACTAAACAATACATTAATTGCACTATAACTTTAACAAACGGTGCCCACAAACTGTTACGGTCGACATAAAGCTGTCCCAACAGCAGAGCTTTCTTTTCAGCACCATGGAGTGAATCCTTACCACTGCTACACCTGGCTATTAGCGGAGCCTTGTCTGGCAGCAAAGCACTTCATTAAGCCTAATTTAAAAAAAGATAGCTGATTTGGCTGACTTGCCTAAACAAATGACGTTTCTATTGACAGTTGAGATGTACAAACTATGGCATAAGGGAACAATGAGCGTATAAGAGGCAATCCGTAATTTTGCTTAAGACCTTAATGACCGAGCTAAGACGGACATAGTCAATATAACTATTGGTTCAGTACTTTTGAAATTGACAGAGAAATAATTCAGAACATGGGCCATTCTTACAGTATTCTCCCTGTACACCAAGTCAGAACTGTAGGATAAATAAAGGGGCCACATATGTCATGCCTGCTCCCGCTCTCCCTGCCCAGAATTACTCACTACCGCCACCATCATTACGCACACCTGTTTCCCTCGTCACGTGCATCAGCGATCCATTGCACTCACCTGGACTAAATCACTTGTGTTATTTCCTCCCCTATATCTATCTGTTCCCCAGCTCTGTTCTTCGCTTCAGCATTAATTGTTGTCTGTCGTTTTGTTACCCAGTTCTGATGCTGTTCCTGTCCTGTTCCATGTCTCTGCTATATTAAATGTACAACTCTCCGTACCTGCTTCTCATCTCCAGTGTCGGTTCTAACAATATAAGCAGACAATGAAAGCTCTTACAATATTCAATGATTACATTTCTCTAACACAGGTTATAGGCTACATATGCACCCCCAAGTAAGAACAGTAAGCTAAGTTATGAGGGAGAAAGGGACCAAATTATTAGGGTGAGGCACAGGCGGTGAACAGGAAGGTGGCACGGCGGTCCTTCTTGTGGGCAAATTTTGTCATCAAATTTTATCATCAAAGTCTGTCATTCTCTGGATTTATGGTCCTTTCAAGACAACTGGGAACTGAAAAAAACAAGGTTGAATCATGACGTCAGTGATCTTCAGGTCGTCGCTCTAGAAAGAGGCCCTAGTTCCGACTTGAAATTCCGAGTTGGATGACCATTCAAAACGTATTTTCCCAGTCGGAGCTCGTTTTTTCAGAGTTCCCAGTTGTCATGAACTCACTCAAGTCTGAGATTTCCCAGTTCAGAGTTTCCAGTTGTTTTGAACACGGCTTGAAGTCATGCTGGATTGAAAGCATGACCAATGTATTCAACCTTTTCAGGCCCATGGTGTTGCATGTGAATGTTTATCCTTTTAAGCTTGGAAAAGAGACCCTTAAACCCAGACCACACACCATCTCCACTGAGTATCAGGCTGGTGATTGTTTTTCAACGCTTGCAGTTAGCCACTGATTTCTTTCAAACCACTAATTATTGAATTTGACATTTCTAATGTTTCTGTCCAATGGCCGATGAGCACCGATACATTTTATCTATAATTTATCTTGCTTTGACAAAGATTGAAATGGATTTGTCAGTAGATTGTCGACTTGATTCACGATGATGACTGCTAGCTAAGATTTTGGAAGTATGATGTTGACATGATCAGTACAATCAAATCTACGGTAGATATAATGTGATATGAAGTAATTTTATCTGTGGCCAATGACTTTGAGCCTTCTTGGATGGGCACTTCTAATGATGGGTCGCCACTGAACGATGGGTCACCACTGAACGATGGGTCACCACTGAACGATGGGTCGCCACTGAACGATGGGTCACCACTGAACGCCACTGAACGATGGGTCGCCACTGAACGATGGGTCGCCACTGTATAATGGGTCGCCACTGAATGATGGGTCGACTGAATGATGGGTCGCCTTAATAACGGGTCCCCTGAATGATGGGTTGACTGAATGATGGGTCGACTGAATGATGGGTCGACTGAATGATGGGTCCCCTGAACGATGGGTCACCACTGAACGATGGGTCGCCACTGAACGATGGGTCACCACTGAACGCCACTGAACGATGGGTCGCCACTGAATGATGGGTCGCCACTGTATAATGGGTCGCCACTGAATGATGGGTCGACTGAATGATGGGTCGCCTTAATAACGGGTCCCCTGAATGATGGGTTGACTGAATGATGGGTCGACTGAATGATGGGTCGACTGAATGATGGGTCGACTGAATGATGGGTCCCCTGAATGATGGGTCGACTGAATGATGGGTCCCCTGAATGATGGGTCGACTGAATGATGGGTCACCACTGTATAATGGGTCGCCACTGAATGATGGGTCCCCTGAATGATGGGTCGCCTTAATTACGGGTCCCCTGAATGATGGGTCGCCACTGTATAATGGGTCCCCTGAATGATGGGTCCCCTTAATTACGGGTCCCCTGAATGATGGGTCGTCTTAATTACGGGTCCCCTGAATGATGGGTCGCCACTGAAGGAGGCACATTTTCTTTTCATGACACGGGAAGTCAATAAAGTATATATTTTTTTACATCCATTGTAAATGACAATAGTTCCTCTCTTAAAGTGAAACATCTTTCCAACACTCCCCCTCGATAACCACCAAGCCTCGGCGTGAAATAGAAGATTGTCATACTCTGATCCCATTTCTCCATATAGTTTTACGAACAGGCGTGCGCACAGTGGATGTGGTTTACAATCAAAGTTACCTGCTGCAGTATATCTCTGAGTTCTGTGCTCAGCTCTTTTGCCGCCAGATACTCTCAGTGTATCTATCATACAATGTGTCCATATGGCAGAGGGAGACACATTCATAACTAACCTGTGCAAAAGCCCACCATTCAATCCCATGTAATCAGTTTTTGTCAATATAGCCACGCAGCACACTGAACATCCCGTGCCGTTTCATGCTCGGGAATCGTGAGACAGAAAAATAGGTCCTTATTGAATAGAATCCCCTGACATGTATAGAGAACAAAAGTCAATGCTTGGGCATCTCGGCCCTCACATCTAACGCCCATTTGGAGACCATAAGCTGGGGAGTTTTTGAGTCGTTCAGTCAGTTTCCTCTTGATTGCTAGCAATAGCATAAATTATTAGTTTAACAGTGTTATCTGACGAAGGCATTGATTTGAGTTTCTGTGCCTCCGTCTCCTTAGACATTGTTTTCACCTTATTAATTGTGGCGGGTATTATCAAAGTCTCTGCAGTAGTGTGTGGTTTCATAACGTAGTAGGACTAGCCATTCACCATGGGAATGGTTCAAGTGCAACCATCAAGTACATTCTTATCCCATGATCTAAGGGTGCTCTCTGGTTGAATTTTGTTTTTTAGATTTGAATAAATTTTGTTTAGATTTTTAAGGTTATTATAATATATATATATATATAATATATATATATTTCACCTTTATTTAACCAGGTAGGCCAGTTGAGAACCAGTTCTCATTTACAACTGCGACCTGGCCAAGATAAAGCAAAGCAGTGCGACAAAAAACAACAACACAGAGTTACACATGGAATAAACAAAAGTACAGTCAATAACACAATAGAAAAATCTATATACAGTGTGTTGAGTAAGGAGGTAAGGAAATAAATAGGCCATAGTAGCAAAGTAATTACAATTGAGCAAATTAACACTGGAGGGATAGATGTGCAGATGATGATGTTCAAGTAGAAATACTGGGGTGCAAAAGAGCAAAAAAAGTAAATAAAAACAATATGGGGATGAGGTACTGTATATATATATATATATATATATAGATTGAACAAAAATATAAACGCCACATGCAACCATTTCAAAGATTTTACTGAGTTACAGTTCACAGAAGGAAATCAATGAATTTAAATACATTCATTAGGCCCTAATTTATGAATTTCACATGACTGGGCAGGGGTACAGCCATGGGAGGGAATAGGCCCAACCACAAGGGAGCCCCCCCCCTCCCTCCTCAGACAATCCCGCAGGTGAAAAAGACAGATGTGGAGGTCCTGAGATGGCGTGAGGCTGTTTGGACGTGCTGCCAAATACTCTAAAGCAACATTGGAGGCGGATTATGGTGGAGAAATTAACATACAATTCTCTGGCAACAGCACTGTGCCAATAGCACGCTCCCTCAAAACTTGAGACATCTGTGGCATTGTGTTTTGTGACAAAACTGCACATTTTAGAGTGGCCCTTTATTGTCCCCAGCACAAGGTGCACCTGTGTAATGATCATTCTGTTTAATCGGTTTCTTGATATGCCAGGTGAATGAATTATCTTGGAAAAGGAGAAATACTAACAGGGATGTAACCAAATGTGTTCACAAAATTTGAGAGAAATAAGCTTTTGTGTGAATTGACTTTTCTGGGATCTTTTATTTCAGCTCATGAAACATGGGACCAACACTTTACATGTTGAGTTTATATTTTAGTTCAGTAAATATTTTTGTATATATATTTTCAGATTTTGGAAATTCCCCCATGACCCCATTTTCATATCAGGCGACCCCACCTGGGGTCGTGGCCCCTATTTTGGAAACTGCTGGGTTAAGAGAAGAGAATGAAAGAAAAGTGAACGGGGTGGGAGAGAGGAGTGCTGTGGATAGAAGAAGAGAGAGAGGTATGATGTGAAGAGGAGAAGAGGAGAGAGGATTGATGTGAAGAGGAGAAGAGAGAGAGGAGTGATGTGGATAGAAGAAGAGAGAGAGGATTGATGTGAAGAGGAGAAGAGAGAGAGGAGTGATGTGGATAGAAGAAGAGAGAGAGGATTGATGTGAAGAGGAGAAGAGAGAGAGGAGTGATATGGATAGAAGAAGAGAGAGAGGATTGATGTGAAGAGGAGAAGAGAGAATAAAACATAGTGATGGTGGTCTTTCGGTGTTCTTTCAAAGGTCAGGTTAAAATCAATTTCTCTGGATTTGAGGAGAGGGAAGGAGAGGGTGGGAAGGGGAGGAGTGGGACATGGGAGCTTAGGGAAAGTAAAAGGAGAAAAGAATAGAAAAAGCAGATAACGATAGATAATGGCATTGACTAAGAGAGAAGATGTGAGGTGTTTTGAGGCAAAGGGATGGAGCTGTGAGGTTTTCTTTTTTTCATGAGGACTCATGAATAGTTTTGGGCCACATTTATTATGCAAATTCTGTGAGTGATTTTAGCGTTGGTTTATTATTCCTTTTTAAATGAGCCGCAGATGAGCTCACAGAAATACAAGCAACCTCTTCATCTACATTTTACTAATGGCGGTAATGATGATACACGCTAATTGTTCCCTTTTATTCACAATCATTCTTCTGTTAGTTGTAATTCAACTTTAGTCATCTAGTCATTATTGCGCAAAATCTAATTATTTGTATACACACTCTCACCTCAGTATCAACAACGAGGCAAACTACTTGCACGATAGTATTCAACGGTCAATAATGGCTGAATATGCAATGGATCAACATCCCAAGGCTGTTTAACAGGAACAGTTCATGCGGAGACACACACACACCATGCTGAAGGGGATGCAGTTATTAAAATATTCTGTCCCAAAGACATATGGCTACATCGCATGTTAAATTTAACTAGGCAAGTCAGTTTACAATGACGACCTACCCTGGCCAAACCCTATCCCGGACATCGCTGGGCCAAATGTGCGCCGCCTTATGGGGACTCACAATCACGGCTGGTTGTGATACAGCCTGGAATCAAACCAGGGTCTGTATTGCCGCCTCTAGCACTGAGATGCAGTGCCTTAGACCGCTGCGCCATTCGGGAGCTTCTCAGTCCCAAATGGCGTCCCTACGTTTAATCAGGACCCATACTAGTGCACTATATCGGGATTATGGAGCCATTCGGGACTGAAACAATATTGTCCTCAGGGATGAATTGATTTGGAGGTCCTCAGTACCCAACAACATCCCAGATAGTCTGCAGATATAGATGAACGGTCCAACATGACACTGCAGCACCAGGATGAACGGTCCAACATGACACTGCAGCACCAGGATGAACGGTTCAACATGACACTGCAGCACCAGGATGAACGGTCCAACATGACACTGCAGCACCAGGATGAACGGTCCAACATGACACTGCAGCACCAGGATGAACGGTCCAACATGACACTGCAGCACCAGGATGAAAGGTCCAACAGGATGAAACGGTCCAACATGACACTGCAGCACCAGGATGACACTGCAGCAGCACCAGGATGAAAGGTCCAACATGACACTGCAGCACCAGGATGAACGGTCCAACATGACACTGCAGCACCAGGATGAACGGTCCAACATGACACTGCAGCACCAGGATGAACGGTCCAACATCACACTGCAGCACCAGGATGAAGTGACACCAGCACCAGGATTTGACACTCACAGGATGAATGGTCCAACAATCAGGTGGTCCAACTGTGACACTGCAGCACCTGAATGGCACCCTCTGTCATCCAATCAGATGCACCTCTTCCCTAGATGGTGTACTATCTTATGGGCTCTGGTAAAGGGAATAGGGTGCCATTTTTTAGGGAATAGGGTGCCATTTTTTAGGGAATAGGGTGCATTTCGGATGTACTCAGTTGTCTCTCTGTTTGATGTGTTTTATACCATACACTTTGTACAAAGAAGCACCTTTTTGGAACAATTCATTGGCCGCCTATGATATGTAGCCTGGGTCCCAGATCTGTTTGTGCTCTTGTCAACATCATTGCTGTCCTTGTCAAGCCAATTTGCATGACAATGAGTGACAAGGTGTTGGCATGGTAGCACACACAGACTGGCACTCGGGCTACGTGGAATGGGGTCGTGGATAGAATGAGACGGGGTTGGAAAGCTTTGGTTTTTGTCGGTTGAAGTCTTGTTCTAGCGTGTAGATATTTTTCATTTTTCAGCTCAAACGATTCATTTTCTGCCTTGCCTTTTTGTTACGTGTTTGCACAATTCAATTTCACTAGTTCACAGTCCATTTGCAACTCTATTTGGAGGTGGCATCCTCAACATGCAGAGGCCTGCCTCTCTTCTGTTTCCATCATTTCCTTAGTTTAGTGTATCCGTTCAGCCAGAAGAGGATGGCTTTTCTGTTTCCTCCTAGCTTACTTCGTTCTCTGGCCACTGTGCTCCTCCTACTGAAAATGACTTCCTCTTTGGGGTTTGGGCTGGATAACTAAAAAACACGGTGACAATTCCTTATGTAAAAAGGGCGTTATAAAATAGAGTTGATTGATTGATCGGTCGGTAGAACTGGAGATAGTCTATTGTGGACCCCCTCAGAGGACAATTCCTGTAGATCTGAGAGGATATTATAGGTCTAAGCGATATGGTTGCCCTCTGACAGGCTAGGTAGAATCTCCACCATATTGCTTACACATATCCATCTGTATCAGGTCTACAGTACATCTAAAGCATCTACTCAGAGCTTGGGGACTATTTAGGATTGGGGTATTTGCCTGTGTCAGCTGTCTCCGGCTTTAATCGTTTAAATCAAGGGATCTCTCAAAGCTACAGAATCACGTTCAGACCCATGTTATCCCAGAGTTGTTTGATCAGTGTGGAGTTGTGAAGAAAAACGAAACAGATTTGTAGTGGGATAGCAGCACCCCTGAAGTCTAATCTTTCTCTCTGACCGGCTCCAATTAAGCAGCAAAAATACTGTCTCTGTTCGAAGCGTCCCTCCTCCGTTTGGCCCCAGGGCTGAGGTCCAACAGTACAGTCATGAACGTTATAGAGGGATAGGAGTGATTTCTTTCATTTCTCCTGTTCTACGTTATTAATGATGTTGTCAATGCGTGATCGTGGAGACGGGTTGGTATTGTAGGCAGCCATAGAGACGAGTGTGCGGTGTGGTCTGTTTGTGTGTGTGTGCGTACGTGGTGTGGAGGGGAAACATGTCACCTCGGCGCTCTCAATGCAGACATCTCTCAATTAGAACACGCTCGGCAGGATGCCACTGCTAGAGACCTGCAGCACCAGGTAAACACCAGCCCTTCTTTAAACACCTACACGCACACACACCTACATGCAAATCAAATCAAACCAAATCCAATCAAATCCAATTTTATTTGTCACATACACATGGTTAGCAGATGTTAATGCGAGTGGAGCGAAATGCTTGTGCTTCTAGTTCCGACAATGCAGTGATAACCAACAAGTAATCTAACTAACAATTCCAAAACTACTGTCTTATACACAGTGTAAGGGGATAAGGAATATGTACATAAGGATATATGAATGAGTGATGGTACAGAGCAGCATACAGTAGATGGTATCGAGTACAGTATATACATATGAGATGAGAATGTAGACAAAGTAAACAAAGTGGCATAGTTAAAGTGGCTAGTGATACATGTATTACATAAGGATGCAGTCGATGATGTAGAGTACAGTATATACGTATGCATATGAGATGAATAATGTAGGGTAAGTAACATTATATAAGGTAGCATTAAAGTGGCTAGTGATATATTTACAACATTTCCCATCAATTCCCATTATTAAAGTGGCTGGAGTTGGGTCAGTGTCAATGACAGTGTGTTGGCAGCAGCCACTCAATGTTAGTGGTGGCTGTTTAACAGTCTGATGGCCTTGAGATAGAAGCTGTTTTTCAGTCTCTCGGTCCCAGCTTTGATGCACCTGTACTGACCTCGCCTTCTGGATGATAGCGGGGTGAACAGGCAGTGGTTCAGGTGGTTGATGTCCTTGATGATCTTTATGGCCTTCCTGTAACATCGGGTGGTGTAGGTTTCCTGGAGGGCAGGTAGTTTGCCCCCGGTGATGCGTTGTGCAGATCTCACTACCCTCTGGAGAGCCTTACGGTTGAGGGCGGAGCAGTTGCCGTACCAGGCGGTGATACAGCCCGCCAGGATGCTCTCGATTGTGCATCTGTAGAAGTTTGTGAGTGCTTTTGGTGACAAGCCGAATTTCTTCAGCCTCCTGAGGTTGAAGAGGCGCTGCTGCGCCTTCTTCACGACGCTGTCAGTGTGAGTGGACCAATTCAGTTTGTCTGTGATGTGTATGCCGAGGAACTTAAAACTTGCTACCCTCTCCACTACTGTTCCATCGATGTGGATAGGGGGTGTTCCCTCTGCTGTTTCCTGAAGTCCACAATCATCTCCTTAGTTTTGTTGACGTTGAGTGTGAGGTTATTTTCCTGACACCACACTCCGAGGGCCCTCACCTCCTCCCTGTAGGCCGTCTCGTCATTGTTGGTAATCAAGCCTACCACTGTTGTGTCGTCCGCAAACTTGATGATTGAGTTGGAGGCGTGCGTGGCCACGCAGTCGTGGGTGAACAGGGAGTACAGGAGAGGGCTCAGAACGCACCCTTGTGGGGCCCCCGTGTTGAGGATCAGCGGGGAGGAGATGTTGTTGCCTACCCTCACCACCTGGGGGCGGCCCGTCAGGAAGTCCAGTACCCAGTTGCACAGGGCGGGGTCGAGACCCAGGGTCTCGAGCTTGATGACGAGCTTGGAGGGTACTATGGTATTGAATGCCCGAGCTGTAGTCGATGAACAGCATTCTCACATAGGTATTCCTCTTGTCCAGGTGGGTTAGGGCAGTGTGCAGTGTGGTTGAGATTGCATCATCTGTGGACCTATTTGGGCAGTAAGCAAATTGGAGTGGGTCTAGGGTGTCAGGTAGGGTGGAGGTGATATGGTCCTTGACTAGTCTCTCAAAGCACTTCATGATGACGGAAGTGAGTGCTACGGGGCGGTAGTCGTTTAGCTCAGTTACCTTAGCTTTCTTGGGAACAGGAACAATGGTGGCCCTCTTGAAGCATGTGGGAACAGCAGACTGGTATAGGGATTGATTGAATATGTCCGTAAACACACCGGCCAGCTGGTCTGCGCATGCTCTGAGGGCGCGGCTGGGGATGCCGTCTGGGCCTGCAGCCTTGCGAGGGTTAACACGTTTAAATGTCTTACTCACCTCGGCTGCAGTGAAGGAGAGACCGCATGTTTTCGTTGCAGGCCGTGTCAGTGGCACTGTATTGTCCTCAAAGCGGGCAAAAAAGTTATTTAGTCTGCCTGGGAGCAAGACATCCTGGTCCGTGACTGGGCTGGGTTTCTTCTTGTAGTCCGTGATTGACTGTAGACCCTGCCACATGCCTCTTGTGTCTGAGAATTGAGATTCTACTTTGTCTCTGTACTGACGCTTAGCTTGTTTAATAGCCTTGCGGAGGGAATAGCTGCACTGTTTGTATTCGGTCATGTTGCCAGACACCTTGCCCTGATTAAAAGCAGTGGTTCGCGCTTTCAGTTTCACGCGAATGCTGCCATCAATCCACGGTTTCTGGTTAGGGAATGTTTTTATCGTTGCTATGGGAACGACATCTTCAACGCACGTTCTAATGAACTCGCCCACCGAATCAGCGTATTCGTCAATATTTTTATCTGACGCAATACGAAACATGTCCCAGTCCACGTGATGGAAGCAGTCTTGGAGTGTGGAGTCAGCTTGGTCTGACCAGCGTTGGACAGACCTCAGCGTGGGAACCTCTTGTTTAAGTTTCTGCCTGTAGGCAGGGATCAACAAAATGGAGTCGTGGTCAGCTTTTCCGAAAGGGGGGCGGGGCAGGGCCTTATATGCGTCGCGGAAGTTAGAGTAACAATGATCCAAGGTTTTACCACCCCTGGTTGAGCAATCGATATGCTGATCAAATTTAGGGAGTCTTGTTTTCAGATTAGCTTTGTTAAAATCCCCAGCTACAATGAATGCAGCCTCCGGATAAATGGTTTCCAGTTTGCAAAGAGTTAAATAAAGTTTGTTCAGAGCCATCGATGTGTCTGCTTGGGGGGGGATATATACGGCTGTGATTATAATCGAAGAGAATTCTCTTGGAAGATAATGCGGTCTACATTTGATTGTGAGGAATTCTAAATCAGGTGAACAGAAGGATTTGAGTTCCTGTATGTTTCCTTCATCACACCATGTCTCGTTAGTTATGAGGCATACGCCCCCGCCACTCTTCTTACCAGAAAGATGTTTGTTTCTGTCGGCGCGATGCGTGGAGAAACCCGTTGGCTGCACCGCCCCGGATAGTGTCTTTCCAGTGAGCCATGTTTCCGTGAAGCAGAGAACGTTGCAGTCTCTGATGTCCCTCTGGAATGCTACCCTTGCTCGGATTTCATCAACCTTGTTGTCAAGAGACTGGACATTGGCAAGAAGAATACTGGGGAGTGGTGCGCGATGTGCCCTTGTCCTGAGTCTGACCAGAAGACCGCTACGTTTCCCTCTTTTTCGGAGTCGTTTCCTTGGGTCGCTGCATGCGATCCATTCCGTTGTCCTGTTTGTAAGGCAGAACACAGGATCCGCGTCGCGGAAAACATATTCTTGGTCGTACTGATGGTGAGTTGACGCTGATCTTATATTCAGTAGTTCTTCTCGACTGTATGTAATGAAACCTAAGATGACCTGGGGTACTAATGTAAGAAATAACACGTAAAATAACAAAAAACTGCATAGTTTCCTAGGAACGCGAAGCGAGGCGGCCATCTCTGTCGGCGCCACTCTGCTGTGTGCACAAACACACACAACTACACACACACACACATTAACACACATTAACACCTACATTTACACACACTGGTGGCAAAATAGTTGAGCAAATACAGTTTATGTAACGGTTTTCTTTAGGTGAAGTAGAGGCGGACCAAAACGCAGCGTGGTTCATTCATTCATGTTCTTTAATAAAAACACTAGACATTAATAAACTAACAAAACAATAAATGTGGAAAAACAAAAACAGCCCTATCTGGTGCAAACACAGAGACAGGAACAATCACCCACAAACACACAGTGAAACCCAGGCTACCTAAATATGGTTCCCAATCAGAGACAATGACTAACACCTGCCTCTGATTGAGAACCATATCAGGCCAGACATAGAAATAGATAAACAAGACATCCAACATAGAATGCCCACTCAGATCACACCCTGACCAACCAAAACATAGAAACATACAAAGCAAACTATGGTCAGGGTGTGACAGTACACCCCCCCCCCCCCCCCCCCCAAGGTGCGGACTCCGGACGCAAAACCTGAACCTATTGGGGAGGGTCTGGGTGGGCATCTGTCCGCGGTGGCGGCTCTGGTGCTGGACGTGGCCCCCACTTCACCGTAGTCTTAGTCCCCCACCTTGTCCGCTTCCGTGGCCTCCTAGCCACGGCGACCCTACTTAATGACACTGGACTGAGGGGCAGCTGCTCGGGACAGAGGGGTAGCTGCTTGGGACAGAGGGGTAGCTCGGCACTGAGGGGAAGCTCGGCACTGAGGGGAAGCTCGGCACTGAGAGGAAGCTCGGCACTGAGAGGAAGCTCGGCACTGAGAGGAAGCTCGGCACTGAGAGGAAGCTCAGGCAGGTAGTTGGATCTGGCAGATCCTGGCTGGCTGGCGGTTCTGGCAGATCCTGGCTAACTGGCGGATCTGGAAGAGTCTGGCAGATCTGGAAGAGTCTGGCTGACTGGCGGATCCTGGCTGACTGGCGGATCTGGAAGAGTCTGGCTGACTGGCGGATCTGGAAGAGTCTGGCTGACTGGCGGATCTGGAAGAGTCTGGCTGACTGGCGGATCTGGAAGAGTCTGGCTGACTGGCGGATCTGGAAGAGTCTGGCGGATCTGGAAGAGTCTGGCGGATCTGGAAGAGTCTGGCTGACTGGCAGATCTGGAAGAGTCTGGCTGACTGGCAGATCCTGGCAGACTGACGGATCTGGCTGCTCCATGCTGACTGGCAGCTCTGGCTGCTCCATGCTGACTGGCGGCTCTGGCTGCTCCATGCTGACTGGCGGCTCTGGCTGCTCCATGCTGACTGGCGGCTCTGGCTGCTCCATGCTGACTGGCGGCTCTGGCTGCTCCATGCAGACTGGCGGCTCTGGCAGCTTCTTGCAGACTGGCGGCTCTGGCAGCTTCTTGCAGACTGGCAGCTCTGGCGGCTCTTTGCAGACTGGCAGCTCTGGCGGCTCCTTGCAGACTGGCAGCTCCTTGCAGACTGGCAGCTCCTTGCAGACTGGCAGTTCTGGCTGCTCTATGCAGGCTGGCAGCTCTGGCTGCTCTATGCAGGCTGGCAGCTCTGGCTGCTCTATGCAGGCTGGCAGCTCTGGCTGCTCCATGCAGGCTGGCAGCTCTGGCTGCGCTGAACAGGCAGGAGACTCCGGCAGCGCTGTAGAGGAGGATGGCTCTGACAGCGCTAAACAGGCGGGAGACTCCGGCAGCGCAGGACAGGAGGAAGGCTCTGGCAGCGCTGGAGAGGAGAAAGGCTCTGGCAGCGCTGAACAGGTGAGGCGCACTGTAGGCCTGATGCGTGGTGCTGGCACTGGTGGTACTGGGCCGAGGACACGCACAGGAAGCCTGGTGCGGGGAGCTGCCACCGGAGGGCTGGTGTGTGGAGGTGGCACAGGATGGGCTAGACCGTGAAGGCGTACTGGAGATCTTGAGAGCAGGGCTGGCACAGGACGTGCAAGGTTAGGGAGGTGCACAGGAGGCCTGGTGCGTGAGGCTGGCACCAACTTCACCAGCCGACTAACACGCACCTCAGGACGAGTATGAAGCGCTGACCCAGGTGCCATCAAATCCCCGACACGCTCCGTCGGGCGAATTCCATGCTTAAAGCACCAACACAGCAATTCCCTCATTTCTCTCTCCTCCAATTTCCCCATTAACTCCTTCACAGTCTCTGCTTCACTCACCTCCAACACCGGCTCTGGTTCTGGTCTCCACCTTGGCTCCTCACGATACACAGGGGGAGTTGGCTCAGGTCTGACTCCTGACTCTGCCACACTCTCCCTGAGCGGACCAAAACGCAGCGTGGTGGTTATTCATGTTCTTTAATAAAACACTAGACATGCATAAACTAACAAAAACAATAAACGTGGAAAACCAAAAACAGCCCTATCTGGTGCAAAACACAGAGACAGGAACAATCACCCACAAACACACAGTGAAACCCAGGCTACCTAAATATGGTTCCCAATCAGAGACAATGACTAACACCTGCCTCTGATTGAGAACCATATCAGGCCAGACATAGAAATAGACAAACAAGACAAACAACATAGAATGCCCACTCAGATCACACCCTGACCAACCAAAACATAGAAACATACAAAGCAAACTATGGTCAGGGTGTGACAGTTTATTTTAATCCTTTTGGCACTAATTTCAGAACCTTGTGGTCATTTTTCAAAACTCTAGACAGTTTCACTGTCTAGTTGTTCGTGCAATCGTTAGTGGAATATGTGTTTCATTATGGTACTACACGTAAATACATCACTGTAAAATAACTAGTAGAGAGAATACTACAGACTCAGTGGAATCACTGAACATAATCTGAAATGTATTGATGAAATACAATTCAAATGACAACATAGGTTTCTTTGAATCAAAGCAAAAATAATTAGCTACAAAAAAGGAAAAAAACGACAGTAAAATGTCAACTGCAGTGTTCCTCACATGGCTTACTGTAAAAACCAAATGTCAACTGCAGTGTTCCTCACATGGCTTACTGTAAAAACCAAATGTCAACTGCAGTGTTCCTCACATGGCTTACTGTAAAAAACAAATGTCAACTGCAGTGTTCCTCACATGGCTTACTGTAAAAACCAAATGTCAACTGCAGTGTTCCTCACATGGCTTACTGTAAAAACAAATGTCAACTGCAGTGTTCCTCACATGGCTTACTGTAAAAACCAAATGTCAACTGCAGTGTTCCTCACATGGCTTACTGTAAAAAACAAATGTCAACTGCAGTGTTCCTCACATGGCTTACTGTAAAAACCAAATGTCAACTGCAGTGTTCCTCACATGGCTTACTGTAAAAACCAAATGTCAACTGCAGTGTTCCTCACATGGCTTACTGTAAAAATCAAATGTCAACTGCAGTGTTCCTCACATGGCTTACTGTAAAAACCAAATGTCAACTGCATTGTTCCTCACATGGCTTACTGTAAAAACCAAATGTCAACTGCAGTGTTCCTCACATGGCTTACTGTAAAAACCAAAACAAAGGATTTATTACTGTACTGGGTGGTAAATTGTGGGTGGGCCTGAAACCATGCTTGCAAAATTTGAGCATGGTGGAACCTGACATTATCCCACACAATGACATAGGTCACGCCATCAGTTCTACAGACCTGATTTAGCCCATCAAGGAAGGTTACAAGGAGAGCTGCATTATATGATCCAATACGAGGTCTGCATCCCACCACACCATCGTCCAATATAGCCGCACACATGGTGATGTTTGCCCCACGTTGTCCAGGTACTTGGATGGTTGCCCGCTGGCCAATGAAATTCCGACCTCTCCTCCTTGTCTTGGCCAGGTTGAAGCCTGCCTCATCCAAAAAGAGGAATTCGTGATGGTTTTCGTCAGCATCCAGCTCCATCAACCTTCTAATAATACATTTTGGAAAGAGAATGACTGATTTCAATGATGTAGAATTTTGGGGGGAATTTTTCACAACAGGCATCTTGAAACTGAACATACTCAGTCCTCAGTTGCTTCACTCTGTCTGAATTTCTTTCAAAAGGCACACGGTATAGTTGTTTTAGAGACACCTGGTGCCTTTTCAGCCTGCGTGGAAGAGTCCGCAAGCGTATCATTTCTGGCCCGAACCAAATTGCCTCCCCTCTTTGGCCAAGTCTCAATTCTGCAGGGAAAATTACAGTAAGAACACATTTAGTCACATCACCTACTCTGTGGTACACATTGGCATGCAGTATACAGTCATTTGACAATTGAGAGTAGCCTAATGTTTAGCGCATGCTGAAGACTTACCGGTTCTCATTGCAGAAAGTTCTGATGATTAAAGCCACGGTTGATCTTCTGAGGTTTGGTTGAATCATTGTAGCTGCCTCAGTCGTTGTCATGCCATGATTTATGACATGGTCTAGAACTATTGCTCGGATTTCATTGGACACTCTTTGCTGATGCTGCCGCTGTCTTGGTCCGTGGCCTTGTCCTCTACCACGTTCCCCCACACCTCTCAGACAAGGCTCACGACCACCTCTCAGAAGGGGTGCTTGTCACCTGCCATTCCTTTGACCACCACGTCTTCCTCCTCCCACTGCTTGACCTCTATTGTGACATGGATCACCTGCCGGCTCCATGTTATCGCTATGTTGTTGTAGGTGAATACCACTAATTTCATTATAGACTCGTGCCACACGATTTCACATTGATGATTGATGTGAAATCAATCATCAGTAACGAGTTGGTAGTATTGGAAAAGCAATTACAAGGGCCTGCATACATACACTCACCGGCCACTTTATTAGGTACTGCTCCTTCGAACAGCGAATCATGTGGCTTCCAGCAACTCAATATATAGAGTAGAGAGCTTTTAGTTGGCAAGATGCGTAACCTAAGCAACTTTGGCCATGGTATGATTGTTGAGGCTACACATGGTGGTTCCAGAACCTCAGAAACAGCTGCCCTCCTGGGATTTGTACGCACTACAGTCTCTAGAGTTTACAGAGAATGGTGAGATAAACACATTCAGTGAGCGGCAGTTCTGTGGGCAAAAACACCTTGTTTATGAGAGAGGTTAGAGGCCACAGAAAGGCCACAAATGCTCAAATAACAGCCGTTTAAAACAATGGTGTGCAGAAAGGCATCTCTTAACGTACAACATCGTGAATAATTCAGGATGTTGTGGAGACAAAAGGGGGTCATACCCAGTGCTAGATAGATGTACCTAATAAAGTGGCCGGTGAGTTCAGTAATGTCAAATCTGAAAACATGGTCTGGAAAAGTGGTACATGGGACCGTAGAAACAGTGTCTGATAAAGAATGATGATGAAATATTACATCCATAGATAATGTAGTCCAATTGGTCCATGTTCCACTGTAATTGGTGTCAATGGATCTCATTATCCTGAAACTTTCATGATCTAAACATGGAATATTGTTTGTCAGTTTCCATAAAACTATGCATTAAGAGTAATGCAACAGTTACTTATCATTTTGATCAGTTGTATCAATTGATAGTTAGATCATTGTAATAGGCAGTCATTTCAGATGTAGTGTGTGAATTGCATTTTGAAATGGCATTACTTTGACATTAGGTTTTAGTTCTATTAACAAATTATCTTAGCTTTATGTGTATTGTATCCAAGCAATTGGAAAAAGTGTTAGTTTTGAAAAATGTGCATTTTGATCATCAGTTTTGTGAGTTTTGTGTCTAGTTTTGAAATATGATATCAAGTTTCTGAAATTAGTGCCAAAGTGATTTGTGCCAAAACTGTAACACCTACACGCACACACATACACACACAATGGTGACAAAAGAGCTGAGCACAGAACTCAGAGATATACTGCAGCAGGTAACTTTGATTGTAAACCACATCCACTGTGCGCACGCCTGTTCGTAAAACTATGTGGAGAAATGGGATCAGAGTATGACAATCTTCTATTTCACGCCGAGGCTTGGTGGTTATCGAGGGGGAGTGTTGGAAAGATGTTTCACATTGACAGAGAAACTGCTGTCATTCTCAATGAATGTAAAAGAAAAAACATACTGTGCCTCCTTCAGTGGCCACCTGTCATCCAAGGCAGGTGAGGCAGAGCCCCACCTGTCATCCAAGGCAGGTGAGGCAGAGCCCCACCTGTCATCCAAGGCAGGTGAGGCAGAGCCCCACCTGTCATCCAAGGCAGGTGAGGCAGAGCCCCACCTGTCATCCAAGGCAGGTGAGGCAGAGCCCCACCTGTCATCCAAGGCAGGTGAGGCAGAGCTCCACCTGTCATCCAAGGCAGGTGAGGCAGAGCCCCACCTGTCATCCAAGGCAGGTGAGGCAGAGCCCCACCTGTTTTTTGTGTGGTTTTTTTAACGTAATAAAGCTGCATACAAACATGGTCTCTTTTTCTGATTTCTTTAGTAAGGCAGCTCCAAAATGCAGGTGTTTCAGCCTTGCTCAGTGCTTTCTGTGGTGGTGGGGCAGCCAGTGGAAAATACGGAGTGTAGCGGTTGGTAATGTTCTCTAGTTGCGCTGTGATTGGCTCTGTGTTCTGTCACTCATGGGGACTCTACGTCACTGCACAATCTACTGTTTTTTGTGAAAGACAATGTCACACCCAGTAGGACAGCTCAGCCCACAGCCTCCTCCTCAGCCAAGACAAAAAGAGAAATCCAAATGAAACAGAAGATGAGAGAAACTGATTCCAGACTGTGACCCCAAACAGATTTTGTCAGTGTAACCCCAATAGGTTGACACCTATTCAAATTAGTAGATTTGGCTATTTCAGCCACAGTCGTTGCTGACAAGTGTATAAAATCGAGCACATCGCCATGCAATCTCCATAGACAAACATTGACAGTAGAATGGCCTTACTGAAGAGCTCAGTGACTTTCAACGTGACACCGTCATAGGATGCCATCTTTCCAAAAAGTTTGTTTGTAAAATGTCTGCTTTGCTAGCGCTGCTCCTCTCAACTGTAAATGCTG
The DNA here is from genome assembly GCF_034236695.1 of Oncorhynchus nerka. NCBI lineage: Eukaryota > Metazoa > Chordata > Actinopteri > Salmoniformes > Salmonidae > Oncorhynchus > Oncorhynchus nerka. The sequence continues at coordinate 12,930,797 of NC_088422.1, read as the reverse complement.
TTATTGTGAAATGGAAATGTCTAGGAGCAACAACATCTCTGTACTCAGTTGGAACACTCACTACCGAGTTCCAAACTGCCCCTGGAAGCAACGTCACCACAGTCACTGTTCGTCGGGAGTTTGGTGGGGCAGCAAGTGGAAAACACAGATCGTAGGGGTTGGTAATGTTCTCTAGTTACGCCGTGATTGGCTCAGTGTTCTGTCACTCATGGGGATGCTACATCACTGCAAAATCTACGGGGAGAGCTCGAAAATTCAAGCCCCTTGGGTGCTGCGATAGATTTACGTTAGAATGCCCATCCTGTGGTAAGGATTCACTCCATTGTGCTGAAAAGAAAGCTCTGCTGTTGGGACAGCTTTATGTCGACCCTAACAGTTTGTGGGCACCGTTTGTCATCGTTATAGTGCAATTAATGTATTAATTAGTGTTGTGTTGTGTAGTGGCTTTGCTGGCATGCATCTTAAACGTTTTTGGGAAGTATGCCCCACCAAGATTGACATGCTAAATTCACCACTGGCACACACATACAGACACACACACACACACACACATACACGTGCGCGTGCGCACACACACACACACGAACACACACACACAAGTGCTCACACACACACACACAAGTGCTCACGCACACACACAAGTGCTCACACACACGGCTACAGTGCATAACACTGTGTTCATTTACCCTGCCATAGAGATACAGACCATCTCTGGCTCCGCTCTAACACTCCAACTCCATCCATCTGTGGACTGAACATCCAGACATTCGCCCCATCCATCTGTGGACTGAACATCCAGACATTCGCCCCATCTATCTGTGGACTGAACATCCGGACATTCGCCCCATCTATCTGTGGACTGAACATCCGGACATTCGCCCCATCTATCTGTGGACTGAACATCCGGACATTTGCCCTATCCATCTGTGGACTGAACACACAAGACATTTGCCCCATCCATCTGTGGACTGAACACACAAGACATTCGCCCCATCTATCTGTGGACTGAACATCCAGACATTCGCCCCATCCATCTGTGGACTGAACATCCAGACATTCGCCCCATCCATCTGTGGACTGAACATCCACACATTGCCATAGGCCACCATTATGGCCTTTCATCTGCACTTTCCAACACCTCCTCTTCCCTTTCATCCTCCTCTCCCAGGCAGCAACCAGTCACTCTCCTCCCATCCCCCGGCATGTCTGGAATCTGCCCAACAACACTCCATCACCATCCCCTTCCCACTCGACTTAGTCCGGAAGATTGCTGCTTTGGAGGGACCTTTACAAACAGCTTTGAGGGACCTCATTGTGGGGACCCTTACTGTACAGAGAGAGACATGCTGCTTTCCTCCCACCTCTCCCCTTATCGCTGACAAACAGGGCCAGGGCCGGCCCACTTTTCAGCAAGACCAGGATTTATCCGAGCTGCTATTAGCTTCCTAATCTGAGAGGCCACGCACGGTGGGGAGACGAAGCGACAAACATTGTAGCCCCAGAGTGCTCATCCTTCCTTGTCCAAGTGTCTGGCGTTGGATAGGCCAGTGGAGGCTGGCTGTGAAGGACAATGTCACACCCAGTAGGACAGCTCAGTCCACAGCCTACTCCTCCTCCTCAGCCAAGACAAAAAGAGAAATCCAAATGAAACAGAAGACGAGAGAAACTGATTCCAGACTGTGAATCCAAACAGAGTTTGTCAGTGTAACCCCAAGAAAATAGACCCTCTCCTTCTCTCCATTGCCTCGGTAGAGAAACAGACAGCTGGTCATTTCAGGTTTGTTCATGAACGGACCGGTGGGTTGGTCTGACAGATACACTACGTCACCAAAAATATGTTGACACCTATTCAGATTAGTAGATTCGGCTATTTCAGCCACAGTCGTTGCTGACAGGTGTATAAAATCAAGCACACAGCCATGCAATCTCCATAGACAAACATTGACAGTAGAATGGCCTTACTGAAGAGCTCAGTGACTTTCAACGTGGCAGCGTCATAGGATGCCATCTTTCCAAAAAGTTTGTTTGTAAAATGTCTGCTTTGCTAGAGCTGCTCCTCAACTGTAAATGCTGTTATTGTGAAATGGAAATATCTAGGAGCAACAATATCTCTGTACTCAGTTGGAACACTCACTACCGAGTTCCAAACTGCCCCTGGAAGCAACGTCAGCACAATAACTATTCGTCGGGAGCTTCATGAAATGGGTTGGCTGGAGTGGTGTAAATTTCACCACCATTGGAGCAGTGGAAACACATTCTCTGGAGTGATGAATCTTCACTTCACCATCTGGCAGTCTGACAGACAAATCTGTGTTTGGTGGATGCCAAGAGCACGCTACCTGCCCGAATGCATAGTGCCAACTGTAAAGTCTTTTGGAGTAGGAATAATGGTCTAGGGATTTCTTTTCATGGTTCGGGATAAACCCTTAGTTCCAGTGAAGGGAACGCTACAGCTCTACAGCATACAATGACACTCTAGATGATTCCGTACTCCTGACTTTGTGGCAACAGTTTGGGGAAGACCCTTTCCTGTTTCAACATGACAATGCCCCCGTGCACAAGGCGAGGACCAAACAGAAATGTTTTGTGGAGATCGGTGTGGAAGAACTTGACAGAACTGCACAGAGCCCTGACTTCAACCCCATCGAACACTTTTGGGATGAATTGGAACGCCGACTGCGAGCCACACCTAATCGCCCAACATCAGTGTCCGACCTCACTAATGCTCTTGTGGCTGAATGGAAGCAAGTCCCTGCAGCAATGTTCCAACATCTAGGGGAAAGCCTTCCCAGAAGAGTGGAGTCTGTTATAACAGCAAAGGGGGGACCAATTCCATATTAATGCCCATGATTTTGGAATGAGATGTTTGACTAGCAGCTGTCCACATACTTTGGGTCATGTAGTGTATGGGGCAAGCATAGGCAGCATTCATCGACAATGAATGTGTCCCAAATGGCACCCTATTCTCTATGCAGTGCACTACTTTTGACCAGACCCCTGTGGGTAATTTACTATGTAGAAAATAGGGTGCCATTTGGGAGGCACTCAGCCTTTGTTTGGATATTTGCAGCAGGATTGTCAATGGAATCATGAGACAGGTCGCTTGCAGAGCTGCAGTTCAGTTGTTTCATCCCTAATTCTCTTGGAGCATCACTCCAGATGCTCTCTACTACACATGTCCCATCCAGTTGGTGTGCTAGTGGGATAAACAGGAGAGAGGAGTGATTTGAGGAACAATGAGCACTCGCAGCCAGCTGGGAGAGTCAGTATAGTGCCTCGTTAGAGCCAGCTGGGAGAGTCATTATAGAGTCCATATAGATACAGTATAGAGTCAGTATATAGACCGTATAGAGTCAGTATATAGGCAGTACAGAGGCAGTACAGAGTCAGTATATAGTCAGTATATAGTCAGTACAGAGACAGTACAGAGTCAGTATATAGTCAGTACAGAGGCAGTACAGAGTCAGTATATAGTCAGTACAGAGGCAGTACAGAGGCAGTACAGAGGCAGTACAGAGGCAGTACAGAGGCAGTACAGAGACAGTACAGAGGCAGTACAGAGACAGTACAGAGGCAGTATATAGTCAGTACAGAGGCAGTATATAGTCAGTATATAGTCAGTACAGAGGCAGTATATAGTCAGTATATAGTCAGTACAGAGGCAGTACAGAGGCAGTACAGAGTCAGTATATAGTCAGTATATAGGCAGTATATAGGCAGTACAGAGACAGTACAGAGACAGTACAGAGACCATATCGAGACAGTACAAAGACATTATAGAGGCATTATAGACCGTATAGAGTTAGTATATAGACTGTATAGAGTCAGTATATAGACAGTATATAGACTGTATAGAGTCAGTATATAGACTGTATAGAGTCAGTATATAGACAGTATATAGACTGTATAGAGTCAGTATATAGACTGTATAGAGTCAGTATATAGACAGTATATAGACTGTATAGAGTCAGTATATAGACTGTATAGAGTCAGTATAGAGACTGTATAGAGTCAGTATATAGTCAGTCAGAGACAGTACAGAGACATTATAGACCGTATAGAGACAGTACAGAGACATTATAGAGACAGTACAGAGACATTATAGACCATATAGAGTTAGTATATAGAGTCAGTATAGTGTCAGTATGGAGTCAGTATATAGACAGTATAAAGTCAGTATATAGACTGTATAGAGGCAGTATAGATACAGTATAGAGACCGTATGGAGTCAGTATATAGTCAGTACAGAGACAGTACAGAGACAGTACAGAGACCGTATCGAGACATTACAGAGTCAGTATATCGACTGTATAGAGTCAGTATATATACTGTATAGAGTCAGTATATAGACTGTATAGAGTCAGTATATAGACTGTATAGAGTCAGTATATAGACTGTATATAGACTGTATAGAGTCAGTATATAGACTGTATAGAGTCAGTATATAGACTGTATAGAGTCAGTATATAGACTGTATAGAGTCAGTATATAGACTGTATATAGACTGTATAGAGTCAGTATATAGACTGTATAGAGTCAGTATATAGACTGTATAGAGTCAGTATATAGACTGTATAGAGTCAGTATATAGACTGTATATAGACTGTATAGAGTCAGTATATAGACTGTATAGAGTCAGTATATAGACTGTATAGAGTCAGTACATAGACTGTATAGAGTCAGAATATAGACAGTATAGAGTTAGTATATAGAATGTATATAGACAGTATAGAGACAGGTTGCTTGCAGAGCTGCAGTTCAGTTGTTTCATCCCTAATTCTCTTGGAGCATCACTCCAGATGCTCTCTACTACACATTCCCCATCCAGTTGGACTGGATAGAGTCAGTATATAGACTGTATAGAGTCAGTATATAGACTGTATAGAGTCAGTATATAGACTGTATAGTCAGTGTATAGACTGTATAGAGTCAGTATATAGACTGTATATAGACTGTATAGAGTCAGAATATAGACTGTATAGGGTTAGTATATAGACTGTATAGAGTCCGTATATAGACCGTATAGAGTCAGTATAGAGAGTGTATAGAGGCAATATAGAAGCATATAGAGTCAGTATATAGACCATATAGAGTCAGTATAGAGGCAGTGTAGAGACAGTATAGAGTCAGTATAGAGACCATATAGAGTCAGTATAGAGACAGTACATAGACAGTATATAGGCAGTATATAGACTGTATATAGTCGGTATATAGTCAGTATATAGACAGTATATAGGCAGGATAGATACATTATAGAGACGGTCTAGAGTCAGTATAGAGTCAGCATAGAGACCGTATAGAGTCAGTATAGAGACTGTATAGAGTCTGTATAGTGAACGTATAGAGTCAGTATAGAGAGTGTATAGAGGCAATATAGAAGCATATAGAGTCAGTATATAGACCATATAGAGTCAGTATAGAGGCAGTGTAGAGACAGTATAGAGTCAGTATAGAGACCATATAGAGTCAGTATAGAGACAGTACATAGACAGTATATAGGCAGTATATAGACTGTATATAGTCGGTATATAGTCAGTATATAGACAGTATATAGGCAGGATAGATACATTATAGAGACGGTCTAGAGTCAGTATAGAGTCAGCATAGAGACCGTATAGAGTCAGTATAGAGACTGTATAGAGTCTGTATAGTGAATGTATAGAGACCGTATAGAGTCAGTATAGAGACCGTATAGAGACCGTATAGAGACCGTATAGAGTCAGTATAGAGTCAGTATAGAGACAGTATATAGACAGTATGTAGAAAGTATAGAGACCGTATAGAGTCCGTATGTAAGCAGTATAGATTCAGTACGGAGACATTATAGAGTCAGTATAGAGACAGTATATAGACAGTATGTAGGCAGTATATAGACCGTATAGAGTCAGTATATGGTCAGTATATATACAGTATGTAGGCAGTATAGAGACCGTATAGAGTCCGTATGTAAGCAGTATAGATTCAGTACAGAGACATTATAGAGGCAGTATAGAGTCAGTATATAGACTGTATAGAGTCAGTATATAGACCGTATAGAGACCGTATAGAGTCAGTATAGAGACCGTATAGAGTCAGTATAGAGAACTTATAGAGTCAGTATAGAGACCGAATAGAGTCAGTATAGAGACCGTATAGAGTCTGTATAGTGACCGTATAGAGTCTGTATAGTGACCGTATAGAGTCAGTATAGTGACCGTATAGAGTCAGTATAGAGACCGTATAGAGACCGTATAGAGACCGTATAGAGTCAGTATAGAGACCGTATAGAGTCAGTATAGAGACCGTATAGAGACTGTATAGAGACCGTATAGAGTCCGTATAGAGTCAGTATATGGTCAGTATATATACAGTATGTAGGCAGTATAGAGACCGTATAGAGTCAGTATGTAAGCAGTATAGATTCAGTACAGAGACATTATAGAGACAGTATAGAGTCAGTATATAGACCATATAGAGACAGTAAGGCAGTAAATAGGCAGTATAGAGACAGTATATAGACAGTATATAGGCGGTATAGATACGAAATAGAGACAGTGCAGAGACAGTACAGAGTCAGTATAGAGACAGTACAAGGTCAGTATAGAGACATTATAGAGTCAGTATAGAGACAGTATAGAGTCAGTATATAGATCATATAGAGACAGTTTATAAATCATATAGAGACAGTATAGAGTTAGTATATAGATCATATAGAGACAGTGCAGAGTCAGTATAGTCTACACACAGCCTAGTCTTTCTGCATCTCTCCAATGTACATTCTCTCTGTCTTTCATCCTCATGGAGAGTGCTGATAGTGCCATGTCTCCCCCAGTAATGGTGGGAGGTACGTTTCATGTTGTGACTGTTAGTTAGACGTCTATATATCAAACAGAGAAAGGGTGGGTGCGAGAGCGAGAAAGAGAGAATGAGAGCATTTGAGAACACTTGAGAGGCAGTGTGTGTGCTCAGTTAGCCTCACAGATAGGCCCCACCCCACCTCAGCCTTTTCTCTTCTAATTAGCCTGATGTGAGAGACATCATAACAGTGAAGTTGGAGCGAAGCCAGCCACCCTGCTAGCATGCAGCACCTCCCAGCCCCTAGCTGCCACCAGTGATCACAGCTGACACATCAGCTGTTCTTGCCCTTATCCGGTCACCCAGCATGCTCTCTGAGCACTGCTGACCTCACCACTGAGCTCCCAGAGAATAGCTGTGTTTGAATACCCATACTAACATACTGTATACTACATACTGAATGAGTATGTACTACATACTATACACTATTAGTTCATTTTAGTATTCTGTAAACAAACTGTATCCTTTCAGTTGAGTGTACTAGCGCTTTGCCTGTCTACCGGAAGTTGATGCTGTTGCTACGCAACTTCTTGCTAGCTTGTTGGTATAACAAATTACTAGCTAGACATCTTACGACTTCATTAACTTCATTGAGAACGCGCAACGACTATACCACTTAGCTAAGCTAAGAATGACGTGAATAATCAAGTCAACAAATGTTGGGTAGTTAGTTAGAGAACATATACTGTAGCTAATATACGGCTAAGTTCCATATTTTCCAGCATTTTCCGCCAATTTTGGCAAATGTAGTAAGACATCCGGGAAGTTATGGCATACTAACTATATCCATATTATGACCAATAAGCATACTACACTCAATTTACATCACAGATAGTTGTTAGTGTGGTTAAAACGAGTATTCAAACACAGCTTCTGTGTGCGGCGGGGGGGGGGGGGGTCCCGCCACACCTTTCACACGACTAGTGTCAGAGTTGACATCGTATTTGTTTTACCTAATGGGGAGGAGGCATCCTCATCACTTCCTGTTTTGACATCGCATTCGCTGTAAACCCCAGGGTCAAAACTCATTTGTTAAGGTTTTTGGGCCCAAAAAATGACTTTGGGATTTAGGGGTTTTGACACAGTATGCTGTCTCACCGCTGAAAGTACAGCATAGTTGGTGTAATCTTGTGGCTGTATTTCACTCAGACTAGATAAAAATAGGTTTTTCAGACTGTAGAAAATATGTGATTCTAATGACTCGATTCTAATGACTTGAATCTGCTCTACAAATGTCATTTGAATGATCAGGTGTCAATTTAATTATATATCTGTGTTTCCTATGGAAGCAGTACGATTGAAGTACCACTCTGTCCAATTCCCAAGTAAGAGAGAGATGTCAGAGTAGCCTAGAGTTACTTCCAGATATTTCCTCCCTTTTTTATTCATATCAAATCAGTCAAAGTGGGTTCTTCTCAGTCAAAGTGGGTTCTTCTCAGTCAAAGTGGGTTTGGAGATGGAGCAGGGGAATGTATGTGTTACCAAACAGATGAATAATGCATAGCATTATCCACCCAACAATGGCAGGCTGAAATGGAACCTATGCCGCTGACGATTGTCAACCTCTCTCGGGGCGACAGTGACAGACAGAGATTCTACTGTAGGTTGACGTTATATAAGCCTGATTAGACATGGCATCCCAGACGTAGAATAGAAGGGAGAGATATTTCGGCTTTGGTGTTGACCCATTGACCCAATCACATTTTTTTGAGCTGTGTCGTATTCATGCTGTACAGACATCCGCAGCCCACACGCAGATCTCCCGGTAGAGACTGCTCTGTGACTGACTCACTGACTGATTGATTGGCTGGTTGGCTGGCTAGCTGGCTGGCTGGCTGGCTGGCTGACTGTCTGACTGACTGTCTGACTAAATTACTGGTAAGGTTATTGACTAAATGACTAGCTGACTGTCTGACTGACTGTCTGACTGACTGACTGACTGACTGACTGACTGACTAGCTGACTGACTGACTGGCTGACTGACTGACTGACTGAGACATGGACTGAGTGTTGCCTTACAGGTGTTGGGGTGCCTTTTTCGTTATTTTCTAAGTCAGAAGTCTCAGAACAAAGGAGAGGTTGCTTGACAGCACCGAGTCTGAGAGGGAGGCTGCTCTGAGAGGGATTGTAGTAACATACAGTATTTTTGTGTGGGGGCCAGATTTAATCAATACAGTGTGTTTCCTTCCAACTTCTTTCCAACCTTTAAGAACCACTGTGTTTCATGATTACTTCAGGACTGCTGTTGACACAAACGAGACCTGATGATGAAATTACGAGAAACTAAAAGCCCAGAATGAATTTAACTAGCCTTTGTCTTTGTCTCCATCCAGGGATGGAACCTCTGTACTAAAGGAGAAGTTAAATATTCGGTGACACCACTTAAATTGAGCGTCTCATACAAAATAACCATCAGACTATGAGCTGAAGGTGCTAGACTAAATGTTCAAGTCCATAACTGACACTGGCAGCAATTTTCTTGATAAGGATCCTGTCTGTGTTGTGTAGGCATAAGATACAGCATCTGATCTTTGTGTAGTCTTGAACCATAGCAGAATCCACATAAGAGGCCTTCACAGACCTCTACTCTGATCTTTGTGTAGTCTTGACCCATACCAGAATCCACATAAGAGGCCTTCACAGACCTCTACTCTGATCTTTGTGTAGTCTTGACCCATACCAGAATCCACATAAGAGGCCTTCACAGACCTCTACTCTGATCTTTGTGTAGTCTTGACCCATACCAGAATCCACATAAGAGGCTTTCACAGACCTCTACTCTGATCTTTGTGTAGTCTTGACCCATACCAGAATCCACATAAGAGGCTTTCACAGACCTCTACTCTGATCTTTGTGTAGTCTTGACCCATACCAGAATCCACATAAGAGGCTTTCACAGACCTCTACTCTGATCTTTGTGTAGTCTTGACCCATACCAGAATCCACATAAGAGGCTTTCACAGACCTCTACTCCACATCACTCATGTCAACTAATCCTCTATCAAAATTAGCATTAAGGTTTTGGTGTTTTTGGTTTTTCAAATAGCATTTTATAACAGTTTCAGTGAAGGTAAATAATGAAATCATTGTATAAATTACCTATTGAAAAAAAAAAACTAACCAAACACGAAGCATTGACCTACATCAAATCAAATTGTATTGGTCAGAAACACATATTTATCAGATGTTATTGCAGGTATATTGAAATGCTTGTGTTCCTAGCTCCAACAGTACAGTAGTACCTAACAAGTCACAACAATACACACACATCTAAAGGTAAATGGAATATATAAATATTAGGACGAGCAATGTCGGAATGGCTTACACTAAAATACAGTAGAATAAAATACAGTAGAATAAAATACAGTATGAGTAAAGCAGTATATAAGCATTATTAAAGTGGCCAGTGATTCCATGTCTTTGTACAGTTGAAGTCGGAAGTTTCCATACACCTTAGCCAAATACATTTAAACTCAGTTTTAAATAATTCCTGACATTTAATCCCAATAAAAAATCCCTGTTTTAGGTCAGTTAGGATCACCACTTTTATTTTAAGAATGTGAAATGTCAGAATAATATTAGAGATAATTATTTATTTCAGGTTTTATTTCTTTCATCACATTCCCAGTGGGTCAGAAGTTTACATACACTCAATTAGCATTTGGTAGTATTGCCTTTAAATTTTTTAATTGGGTCAAACATTTTGGGTAGCCTTCCACAAGCTTCCCACAATACGTTGGGTGAATTTTGGCCCATTCCTCCTGACAGAGCTGGTGTAACTGAGTCAGGTTTGTAGGCCTCCTTGCTCGCACACGCTTTTTAAGTTCTGCCCACACATTTTCTATAGGATTGAAGTCAGGGCTTTGTGATGGCCACTCCAATACCTTACCTTGACTTTGTTGTCCTTAAGCCATTTTTACACAACTTTGGAAGTATGCCTGGGGTCAATGTCCATTTGGAAGACCCATTTGCAACCAAGCTTTAACTTCCTGACAGATGTCTTGAGATGTTGCTTCAATATGTCCACATAATTTTCCTTCCTCGTGATGCCATCTATTTTGTGAAGTGCATCAGTCCCTCCTGCAGCAAAGCACCCCCACAACATGATGGGGGTCCATGCTTCATGGTTGGGATGGTGTTCTTCGGCTTGCAAGCCTCCCCCTTTTTCATCCAAACAAAACAATGGTCATTATGGCCAAACAGTTCTATTTTTGATTCATCAGACCAGAGGACATTTCTCTAAAAAGTACGATCTTTGTCCCCATATGCAGTTGCAAACTGTAGTCTGGCTTTTTTTATGGTGGTTTTGGAGCAGTGACTTCTTCCTTGCTGAGCGGCCTTTCAGGTTATGTCGATATAGGACTCGTTTTACTGTGGATATAGATACTTTTGTACCCTTTTCCTCCAGCATCTTCACAAGGTCCTTTGCTGTTGTTCTGGGATTGATTCACACTTTTTCACACCAACGTACATTCATCTCTAGGAGACAGACCGCGTCTCCTTCCTGAGTGGTATGCCGGCTGCGTGGTTCCATGGTGTTTATACCATTTTTTTTCTGAGGTCTTGACTGATTTCTTTTGATTTTCCCATGATATGAAGCAAAGAGGCACTGAGTTGGAAGGTAGGCCTTGAAATACATCCACAGGTACACCTCCAATTGACTTATGTCAATTAGCCTATCAGAAGCTTCTAAAGCCATGACATAATTTTCTGGAATTTTCCAAGCTGTTTAAAGGCACAGTCAACTTAGTGTATGTAAACTTCTGACCCACTGGAATTGTGATACAGTGAATTATAAAGGAATAATCTGAATGTAAACATTTGTTGGAAAAATTACTTGTGTCATGCACAAAGTAGATGTCCTAACCGACTTGCCAAAACTATAGTTTGTTAACAAGACGTTTGTGGAGTGGTTGAAAAATGAGTTTTAATGACTCCAACCTAAGTGTATGTAAACTTCCGACTTCAACTGTATATACGGCTGGTCACTTTAAGGTGCAGGGTTGAGTAACCAGGTGGTAGCTGACTAGTGATGGCTATTTAACAGTCTGATGGCTGAAGGCTGAAGTCTGATGTCTGAAGGCTCTCTGACCTTGCCTTCTGGATGATAGCGGGGTGAACAGGCCGTGGCTCAGGTGGTTGATGTCCTTGATTGTCTTTTTGTTCTTCCTGTTGCTTCGGGTACTGTAGGTGTCCTGGAGAGCAGGTAGCGTGCCCCCAGTGATGCATTGGGCAGACCGCACCACCCTCTTGAAAGCCCTGCGTATGTGGGTGGTGCAGTTGTCGTACCAGACAGGATGCTCTCAATTGTGCCTCTATAAAAGTTTTTGTGTGTCTTAGGGGCCAAACCAAATTTCTTCAGCCTCCTGAGGTTGAAGAGGCTTCTTCACCACACTGTCTGTGTGGGTGGACCATTTCAGATTGTCAGTGATGTGTACGCCGAGGAACTTGACACTTTCCACTGCGGTCCCGTCAATATGGAAAAGGGGGATACCTAGTCAATTGTACAATTGAATGCATCCAACTTAAATGTGTCTTCCGCATTTAACCCAACCCCTCTGAATCAGGGAGGTGCGGGGGGCTGCCATAATTGACATCCACGTCTTTGGCGCCCGGGGAACAGTGGGTTAACTGCCTTGCTCAGCGGAACAGTGGGTTAACTGCCTTGCTCAGGGGCAGAACAACAGATTTCTACTGCCAGGCACAAACGCTTTGTTTACACACACTACCATTACCACCACCAAGTCATATCCTTAGAAATATTACTTTTTCTATTGTCAGTCCACCCATTATGGCGTCATTGACTTGAGTAAATAGGCTAATTCTACTCATTCTAGTTCTATGGTCATATCAAACCATTTGCCTTAGAAAACAATGCAAATGCTTTGCTTGGTATTTCTTTTCCATTTTAAATATGGGTCCTATGGGTATATGGGTACAACATACAGTGTAATCTACACTCAGTTGGATCCCCCTTTGTCTCCAGAACAGCCTGAATTCTTAGGGTTATGGAACAAATTCCCCACACCATTACACCATCGCCACCAGCCTGTACCGTAGACATCAGGCCATGGTCTCATTCTGCTTATGGCAAATCCTGACTCTGCCATCAGCATGATGCAACAGTACCGAATTCGTCGGACCAGACAATGTTTTTCCACTCCTCAATTGTCCAGTGTTGGTGATTGCGTGCCCACTGGAGCCACTTCTTCTTCTTATTAGCTGATAGGAGTGGAACCCGGTTTGATCATCTGCTGCAATAGCCCATCCGTGACAAGGACCTCTGAGTTGTGCGTTCCAAGATGTCGTACTGCACAGCACTGTTGCACTGCACCGCACCATAATTTGACCCCTCTCATCAACCAGCTGTTTTCATCCACAGGACTGCAGCTGACTGGATGTTTTTTGTTTGTCACATCATTCTCGATGAACCCTAGACACTGTCGTGTGTGTAAGCCCAGGAGGCTGGCAGTTTCAGAGATTGGAACCGGCACGCCTGGCACCGACGATCATACCATGCTCAAAGTCGCATAGGTCACTAGTTTTTCCCATTCTAAAGTTCAATTGAACAGTAAGTTAATGTCTCAATGCCTGTCTACCTGCTTTATATAGGAAGCCACAGCCACGTGACTCACTGTCTATAGGAGCGAACCATTTTCGTGAACGGGGTGGTGTACCTAATTAACTGGCCACTGAGTGTGTATTCATTCGAGCAGCCTTATCAACAGCGGGAAAACTGGGTCTGAATCCTCCCATTGTTATAAAGCCTGAAATTATAAAAAATATTTGATTGATTTCAAGATGGAGGGGAAACAAACCAAGTAATTAAGCTGGAAGGATTCGCTGATTCTGTTATTTTCCCCTTTCAACATCAGAGGGATTTTGATGATGTGATTCAAAAAGAAAATTAGTGTTTTCCATAGAATTGTGATCCCGGGAGTTTATTTTCCACCTCCACATGCGGCAGCCAGACAGGGCTGGAATCACACGAGCTCCCTTTACTAAAGACAGCCCTACTAAAGACAGCCCTACTAAAGACAGGCATGCTAAAGACAGCCATGCTAAAGACAGACATGCTAAAGACAGCCATGCTAAAGACAGACATACTAAAGACAGCCATGCTAAAGACAGACATACTAAAGACAGACATACTAAAGACAGCCATGCTAAAGACAGACATACTAAAGACAGACATACTAAAGACTACCATGCTAAAGACAGCCATACTAAAGACAGACATACTAAAGACTACCATGCTAAAGACAGCCATGCTAAAGACAGACATACTAAAGACTACCATGCTAAAGACAGCCATGCTAAAGACAGCCATACTAAAGACAGGCATGCTAAAGACAGCCATGCTAAAGACAGACATGCTAAAGACAGACATACTAAAGACTACCATGCTAAAGACAGCCATACTAAAGACAGCCATGCTAAAGACAGACATACTAAAGGCAGCCATACTAAAGACAGCCCTGCTAAAGACAGACATACTAAAGACAGACATACTAAAGACAGCCATGCTAAAGACAGACATACTAAAGACAGACATACTAAAGACAGCCATGCTAAAGACAGACATACTAAAGACAGACATACTAAAGACAGCCATGCTAAAGACAGCCATGCTAAAGACAGCCATACTAAAGACAGACATACTAAAGACTACCATGCTAAAGACAGCCATGCTAAAGACAGACATACTAAAGACTACTATGCTAAAAACAGCCATGCTAAAGACAGCCATACTAAAGACAGCCATGCTAAAGACAGACATGCTAAAGACAGACATACTAAAGACAGCCATGCTAAAGACAGACATACTAAAGACAGACATACGAAAGACTACCATGCTAAAGACAGCCATACTAAAGACAGACATACTAAAGACTACCATGCTAAAGACAGCCATGCTAAAGACAGACATGCTAAAGACAGCCATGCTAAAGACAGACATGCTAAAGACAGACATACTAAAGACAGCCATGCTAAAGACAGACATACTAAAGACTACCATGCTAAAGACAGCCATACTAAAGACAGCCATACTAATGACAGCCATGCTAAAGACAGCCATACTAAAGACAGCCATGCTAAAGACAGACATACTAAAGACAGCCATGCAAAAGACAGACATACTAAAGACAGACATACTAAAGACAGCCATGCTAAAGACAGACATACTAAAGACAGCCATGCAAAAGACAGACATACTAAAGACAGACATACTAAAGACAGCCATGCTAAAGACAGACATACTAAAGACAGACATACTAAAGACAGCCATGCTAAAGACAGCCATGCTAAAGACAGACATGCTTAAGACAGACATACTAAAGACAGCCATGTTAAAGACAGCCATACTAAAGACAGCCATACTAAAGACTACCATGCTAAAGACAGCCATGCTAAAGACAGACATACTAAAGACTATCATGCTAAAGACAGCCATGCTAAAGACAGCCATACTAAAGACAGCCATGCTAAAGACAGCCATGCTAAAGACAGACATGCTAAAGACAGACATACTAAAGACAGCCATGCTAAAGACAGACATACTAAAGACTACCATGCTAAAGACAGCCATACTAAAGACAGCCATGCTAAAGACAGACATACTAAAGACAGCCATGCTAAAGACAGCCATGCTAAAGACTACCATGCTAAAGACAGCCATGCTAAAGACAGACATGCTAAAGACAGACATACTAAAGACAGCCATGCTAAAGACAACCATGCTAAATACAGACATGCTAAAGACAGCCATACTAAAGACAGCCATACTAAAGACAGCCATGCTAAAGACAGACATACTAAAGACAGCCCTACTAAAGACAGCCATGCTAAAGACTACCATGCCAGAGATTGTAGACTAGTGATGACGGACGGTAGGTAGCCTAGCTTAAGAGTGTTGGGCCAGTAACCGAAAGGTCGCTGTTTCGAAACGCTGAGCCGACTAGGTGAAAAATCTGCCGATGTGCCCTTGAGCAAGGCACTTAGCCTTAATAGCGCCTGTAAATTGATCTAGAGAGGAGTGTCTGCTAAATGTAAAATAATGAGACCGCAACCTGAGGATTATGGACCGGTGATGAGACAGCAACCTGCTAAAGGCAGACGTAGGTACAGCCAGGTTAAAAATACTTTGCTTTGACTTCTAACAGCACCGATAAGGGATGTAAAAGTGTTATAGTACACTTCTATTGCCTCATCAACATCTGCACATGTCAATTCATTTGTTTTATTAATTTGTTTTATTAATACAAATATACCTATCTTCTCTGGCAAGTATGTTGAATCAACGTTCTATCAACATGTTTTTTCAACACGTTGATGTTGAATGTCAGTGGATTTTGTTATGATGATAATAATAAATTACATTTATAGAGCATTTTTCATTTGCAGACGGAAATCACAAAGCTTTTTGATTGAATTCACCAAAACGGGTCAACATAAACTAATTTTAACGACAAATTAACACCAGGATGTCAAGGGTTGGTTTATTTCAAGTTGAATTAGAGTTTGTGGAGGACTCATTTAAATAGCCACCAAAATTAGGTGTTAAATTTGATGTCATGTCAGATTTTTGCCCCGAGGGTTTCCCCTATGTTCTCAGAAATAGTGTGAAGTCATGTCCTACGATATGTTCCTGGAATCAAACACTCCTTTCAGCGATACATTACTCGTTAGAGTCATGTGAAACATAACTATTTCCTGTCTGTTCCTGGAAGCAGTGCGATGTCATTTTCTGTCATATGTTCATGGAATCAAGCAATCAAAAAGGTGTGAAAAAGTATGTTAGGCAGTTATACAGTGAGCCCTGCAGGTATAGCTTCCTCCTGTGACCATCAACTGTTTCAGGAACGGTTTCATTCACCAGGCTTAACACCTTATCAGTGGTGAAACCATAGACATATAATGAATAGAATGGGCTCGGAACCTCTGACGCTGGCAATTTGACTGGTAAACTTGAATGGAGATATCCTGTCTATTCATTCTATTTCTAGGGGTGAAACATTAACTCTGTTCCTTCCATGTGAAATTAGTCTAATATCTCCCCAGTCTGCATTGCAGGGACTAACTCTAGATGAAATGTCTCAATTGGAAACCCAAGTATTGAATCATTTGAATTTCAATCATTTTATTCGTTCTCAATGTCAAATTGAGTTGACTTTTACATATGAGACTGGTTTACTGCAGATCATGCTGGGAGAAAGAGGGCCATTTGAATATGTATATTTGAATATTTATTTTTAAGTTCTGTATGTCTGTTAGAATATGCCAAATCAAATAAAATGTTATCGGTCGCATACACATATTTTTCAGATTTTATCGCAGGTGCTGCGAAATGCTAATGATTCTAGCTCCAACAGTGCAGTAATAATACCTAACAATACAAAATAACACACACAAATCCCAAAAACTTCAAACAAAGGAATTAAGAAATATCAAGACGGGTAATGTCAGACTCCTAATTCTAAATATATGTGTATATGATAGTGTGTATAGACAGTATAGACAGTATATGAATAGAAAAGGTGTGTACAGCGATAGTTATATAGGATGACTCCCTGATGTATCTCTGGAAGGAGATTCTCGTTCTGAGCTCGCCTACTTTATTATCCAGGGACTGAACATTAGAGAGTAATATGCTCGGAAGTGGTGGATGGTATGCAACGCTCCCGAGTCGGACTAAAAACCCACTCCGTATTCCTCTTCTCCGCCGACGGCATCTAAGAGCAGCCCCTGGGACGAGGGAAATTTCCTCGGGGGGTACAAACAAAGGATCCAATTCAGGAATGTCACATTTCTGGTCGAAATGCAGTTGAGTGATCGCCAACCTAATATCCAGTTATTTTCGGCTGAAATAATAATGCAAGAAACATTCTGAGGAAATAATGCAAGAAATAAAATCTCTCTATATATATATACTGCAAAGTTGGATAGGAGCTAGGAACAGGGAAACTATGTCTGTCATTGCCATCCTGCTACTTCTGTTGAGTATGTTTGTTAATATCTGTTTTTCTGGCTGTCTGTTGATTGGATGTTGAGTCAGTCATGTTGTGAACATGACTCATTATGACAGTAGGGTGTGCATCCCAATTGACACCATATTCCCTATATAGTGCACTACTTTTAACATAGCCCTATTGGCCCTGGTCAAAAAGTAATGCACTCTAAATAAAATAGGGTGCCATTTGGGATACATTCTAGCTCTGATGCTGAAGCTGAGATGCTCTCCGTCCTTTATGCTCTTCCAGAGTCACACGTCGAGATGAGACACGTCTGAGCGATGCATGAATGAATATGATAATTCAGTTGTAATGTGATCACACGGTTTACCCCAGCTATATGTTTGTTATATGTGTGTTTGTGTGTGTGGGGGGGGGGGGCATTCTTGTGTGTGTTTAGTTGTGTGAGTTTGTCTTGCAGGAGCTCTTAGCTGTGTGTGTGTTTAGTTGTATGAGTTTGTCTTGCGGGATCTCTTAGCTGTGTGAGTTTGTCTTGCGGGAGCTCTTAGCTGTGTGTGTTTAGTTGTGTTAGTTTGTCTCGCGGAAGCTCTTAGCTGTGTGTGTGTTTAGTTGTGTGAGTTTGTCAAGCGGGAGCTCTTAGCTGTGTGAGTTTGTCTTGCGGGAGCTCTTAGCTGTGTGTGTTTAGTTGTGTGAGTTTGTCTTGCGGTAGCTCTTAGCTGTGTGTGTGTTTAGTTGTGTGAGTTTGTCTTGCAGGAACTCTTAGCTGTGTGTGTTCAGTTGTGACAGTTTGTCTCGTGGGAGCTCTTAGCTGTGTGTGTGTTTTGTTGTGTGAGTTTGTCTTGCAGGAGCTCTTAGCTGTGTGTGTTTAGTTGTGTGAGTTTTTCTTGCGGGAGCTCTTAGCTGTGTGTGTGTTTAGTTGTGTGAGTGTGTCTCGCGGGAGCTCTTAGCTGTGTGTGTGTTTAGTTGTGGGAGTTTGCCTTGCGGGAGCTCTTAGCTGTGTGTGTTGTGTGAATTTGTTTGTGCAGAAGCCCATATGTCTCCTCCATTATATTGAAAACTGCTTCTTCATTCACCTCCAGTCATACTGTACAGTGGCTTGCAAAAGTATTCAACCCCCTTGGCATTTTTCCTATTTTATTGCCTTACAACCTGGAGTTAAAATAGATTTTGGGGGGATTCGTATCATTTGATTTACACAACATGCCTACCACTTTGAAGATGCAAAATATTTTTGTGTGTGAAACAAACAAGAAATAAGACCAAAAAACGGAAAACTTGAGCGTGCATAACTATTCACACCCCCCCCCAAAGTCAATACATTCTAGAGCCACTTTTTGCAGCAATTACAGCTGCAAGTCTCTTGGGGTACGTCTCTATAAGCTTGGCACATCTAGCCACTGGGATTTGTAACCATTCTTCAAGGCTAAACTGCTCCAACTCCTTCAAGTTGGATGGGTTCCGCTGGTGTACAGCAATCTTTAAGTCATACCACAGATTCTCAATTTGATTGAAGTCTGGGCTTTGACTAGGGCATTCCAAGACATTTAAATGTTTCCCCTTAAACCACTCGAGTGTTGCTTTAGCATTATGCTTAGGGTCATTGTCCTGCTGGAAGGTGAACCTCCGTCCCAATCTCAAATCTCTGGAAGACTGAAACAGGTTTCTCTCAAGAATTTCCCTGTATTTTGTATTTCCATCATTCCTTCAATTTTGACCAGTTTCCCAGTCCCTGCCGATGAAAAACATCCCCACAGCATGATGCTGCCACCACCATGCTTCACTGTGGGGATGGTGTTCTCCGGGTGATGAGAGGTGTTGGATTTGCGCCAGACATAGAGTTTTCCTTGATGGCCAAAAGGATCAATTTTAGTCTCAGCTGACCAGAGAACCTTCTTCCATATGTTTGGGGAGTCTCCCACGTGCCTTTTGGCGAACACCAAACATGTTTACTTATTTCTTTCTCTAAGCAATGGCTTTTTTCTGGCCACCCTTCTGTAAAGCCCAGCTCTTTGGAGTGTATGTCTTAAAGTGGTCCTATGGACAGATACTCCAGTCTCCGCTGTGGAGCTTTGCAGCTCCTTCAGGGTTTTCTTTCGTCTCTTTATTGCCTCTCTGATTAATGCCCTCCTTGCCTGGTCCGTGAGTTTTGGTGGGCGGCCCTCTCTTGGCAGGTTTGTTGTGGTGCCATATTCTTTCAATTTTTTATAATGAGTTTAATGGTGCTCTGTAAGATGTTCAAAGTTTCAGATATTTTTTTATGACCCAACCCTGATCGGTACTTCTCCACAACTTTGTCCCTGACCTGTTTGGAGAGCTCCTTGGTCTTCATGGTGCCGGTTGCTTGGTGGTGCCCCTTGCTTAATGGTGTTGCAGACTCTGGGCCTTTCAGAACAGGTGTATGTATATACACTGAGATCATGTGACAGATCATGTGACACTTGGATTTAACTAATTGTTTAACGAATAATGTGACTTCTGAAGGTAATTGGTTGCACCAGATCTTATTTAAGGACTTCATAGCAAAGGGGGTGAATACATATGCACACACCACTTTTTCGTTTTTATTTATTTATTTTTCATTTCACTTAACCAATTTGGACTATTTTGTGTATGTCCATTGCATGAAATACAAATACAAATCCATTTAAATTACAGGTTGGAATGCTGCAAAATAGGAAAAACGTCAAGGGGGATTATTAATACGTTTGCAAGGCACTGTATAAAGGACATTCAGAAAGTATTCAGACCCCTTCCCTTTTTCCAAATTTTGTTACGTTACATTCTAAAACTGATTAAATAAATAAAAATCCCTCATCAATTTGCACACACTACACTGATAATGACAAAGCAAAAACAGGTTTGTTGAAAAAAAAAAGTTGAAAAAAAGAAAATCGTATTTACCTCAGTATATATGCTATAGGACTCGAAATTGAGCTCAGGTGCGTCCTGTTTCCATTGATCATCCTTGAGATGTTTCTACAACTTGATTGGAGTCCACCTGTGGTAAATTCAATAGATTGGACATGATTTGGAAAGGCATACAACTTTCTATATAAGGTCCCACAGTTGACAGTGCATGCCAGAGCAAACACCAAGCCAGGAGGTCGAAGGAATTGTCCATAGAGCTCCGAGACAGGATTGTGTCGAGGAACAGATCTGGGGATGGGTACCAAAACATTAATGCAGCATTAAAGGTCCCCAAGAACACAATGCTTCCATCATTCTTAAATGGAAGAAGTTTGGAACCACCAAGACTCTTCCTAGAGCTGGCCACTCGGAACCTGATGGTCACTCTGACAGAGCTGGAAAATGGGAGAACTTTCCAGAAGGACAACCATCTCTACAGCACTCCACCAATCAGGCCTTTATGGTAGAGTGACCAGTAAAAGGCACATGACAGCCTGCTTGGATTTTGCCAAAAGGCACCTAAAGGACTCTCAGATCATGAGAAACAAGATTATCTGGTCTGATGAAACCAAGATTCATCTCTTTGGCCTGAATGCCAAGCGTCTTGTCTGGAAGAAGCAAAGATTGCAGCGTTATACCCAAGACGACGAGAGGATGTAATCGCTGCCAAAAGGGCTTCAACAAAGTACTGAGTAAAGGGTATGAATACTTATGTAAATGTGATATTCCAGTTTTCTTTTTCTTTTTTTTCAATTTGCAAAAATGTCTTAACACCTGTTTATGCTTTGTCATTATAGGATATTATGCGTAGATTCATGAGGGGGGAAAAACCATTTAATCTATTTTAGAATAAGGTTGTAACGTAACAAAATGTGGAAAAAGTCAAGGGGTTTGAATACTTTCCAAATGTCAGTGTTTAGACATGACCTGTATCACAGAGCAGTGCCAGGAAGTCATTTGACGGCTTTCAAATTGATTTGCCCCTGATACCATCTCTGAGGAGGCAGGTTATCTTTTAAAAAAGGAATTTGCTTTACAGGGTGCTAAAATGGTTTCTCAGTGAATGAGACAAGAAAGCACCTTGCCGTCGCGATGTGGTGTGAATTGAACAAACATATATTGCAAAACAACATTCATTTCCTTTCTTCTGCACATTACTTCCTGAGGTCGGGGAATCTGATGAAAGTAATAACTCTTGGGGCCTAGCGATGCTGTGACACATTTATCGAGGAATAGATTACCTCTCATATAAATGGCTGCCACAACATTCAAACAGACTAATTCCACAACATTCACCCCCTCCTCCCTACTTACAATGATGCAGCCAGGCCCAACCTCGATGAGAGCGATAGCTTTTTGTTTGGATCAAAGGTGAAACCGGACATTATCATAATGTGAACAAGTACAACAAGCATGTTCAGTAGTATAATAATGAAATATAGCTTTTTTTGTCGGTCCTTGGTAATACATGTAATACCTATTATAGTACTCAATCTTAGACACACAGAAGCCGACACACAACCACCAGCATAAACCCACTTGACAATAAGTTAGCGCCATGGAAAAGAGGTCATCCTGGCTCAGGATGAGGTGCTGCTTCCACTGCAGATTATACAGATTCGATAGCTCCCTTTGGCGACTGTGGGACGTGTCCCGACGTTATGGGCTCGATTCTCGTGCCAGGAAACCCTTGTGCTTCCGTCCTGGCAGCTGCAACTGACGACATCACCTCTGACTCGTCCTTTATCCTTTATTTCTTTATTTAGATGATTTACCACAGTTGAAATGTCCAGGGTGGCTGCGTGGTGAGATAGCACTTTGAGAGCGAGAACCGGGCCTCAAGCGTAAACTGTATGCAAATTGATGGCGTTATTTGGCAGCTAGCCTCATAATGGGATACTTGATGGGTTGAATAAATTGCAATCACGCGGAACCCGCCGGTTTGGCTTGGTGCCAGGAAAATAAAGGTGACATGCAGAGGAAGTCCCCAGCTCGGCCGGCGTGTTTTCCTTCAGTTATTTATCACCAGGGCACTCTTGAAAAGAAAGGAAATAAATAAATAAACCTAACAGCACTCATCAGGAACTACAATCTCAGGCTCTCCAGGCGCCTCTGAGATTTAAAGCTTTACAAGGTAACTACTATAAACCTTTGAATGTTCTGCACCAGTAGCATTAAAGCATTTTTTTGAAGTTGACTTTAACTGCTAAGTGTCAGAATTGGAGAGGGAAGATATTTCCTTTGTCAAAGCAACCAGTGCTTGTGTATTTTATTAATGTTCTGTTCTATTATGCTTTGTTCCTGCTCATTTTGCTCAAAGCAGAACTAAGGCAAATAGCACAGTGAGAGATCATTCTTTTTTTGACTTGTATAAAACCTAATAGTGTGTTTTCTCTTTATGAGGCTAACCTTTCTGTTAAGCATAAAACCTAATAGTGTGTTTTCTCTTTATGAGGCTAACCTTTCTGTTAAGCATAAAACCTAATAGTGTGTTTTCTCTTTATGAGGCTAACCTTTCTGTTAAGCATAAAACCTAATAGTGTGTTTTCTCTTTATGAGGCTAACCTTTCTGTTAAGTATAAAACCTAATAGTGTGTTTTCTCTTTATGAGGCTAACCTTTCTGTTAAGTATAAAACCTAATAGTGTGTTTTCTCTTTATGAGGCTAACCTTTCTGTTAAGTATAAAACCTAATAGTGTGTTTTCTCTTTATGAGGCTAACCTTTCTGTTAAGTATAAAACCTAATAGTGTGTTTTCTCTTTATGAGGCTAACCTTTCTGTTAAGCATAAAACCTAATAGTGTGTTTTCTCTTTATGAGGCTAACCTTTCTGTTAAGCATAAAACCTAATAGTGTGTTTTCTCTTTATGAGGCTAACCTTTCTGTTAAACATAAAACCGTAAAGAAAGCTTGTATATACAGTAACAGCATCAGTGATATTGTGAAGGTAGTGTCGATGTAGTTGTCACATATACTTGAGAAGCAGAGGAATTGTATATGAATCATTCTTTCCATGGCAGATGTCAAGTGCAGATAGAGTTGCAAAGGGAGGGTATATTACTGGAAACGTTAGAAGTCTACCAGTAAACTTCCAGAATTTTGGTAACTTTCAAGTTTTGGGGGGGATTTTATAAAATTACATGTAGTGGTCATTTTGGGTTACTTCATATTATCACACGTCTGTAATTATCTCACTTCATATTATCACACATCTGTAATTATCTCACTTCATATTATCACACATCTGTAATTATCTCACTTCATATTATCACACATCTGTAATTATCTCACTTCATATTATCACACGTCTGTAATTATCTCACTTCATATTATCACACGTCTGTAATTATCTCACTTCATATTATCACACATCTGTAATTATCTCACTTCATATTATCACACATCTGTAATTATCTCACTTCATATTATCACACATCTGTAATTATCTCACTTCATATTATCACACGTCTGTAATTATCTCACTTCATATTATCACACATCTGTAATTATCTCACTTCATATTATCACACATCTACTAATGTAGTGTTGTGGTGTTCCAGGCCTGAACAACATGACTACTAATGTAGTGTTGTGGTGTTCCAGTCCTGAACACTATGACTACTAATGTAGTGTTGTGGTGTTCCAGTCCTGAACACTATGACTACTAATGTAGTGTTGTGGTGTTCCAGGCCTGAACAACATGACTACTAATGTAGTGTTGTGGTGTTCCAGTCCTGAACACTATGACTACTAATGTAGTGTTGTGGTGTTCCAGTCCTGAACAACATGACTACTAATGTAGTGTTGTGGTGTTCCAGGCCTGAACAACATGACTACTAATGTAGTGTTGTGGTGTTCCAGGCCTGAACAACATGACTACTAATGTAGTGTTGTGGTGTTCCAGGCCTGAACAACATGACTACTAATGTAGTGTTGTGGTGTTCCAGGCCTGAACAACATGACTACTAATGTAGTGTTGTGGTGTTCCAGGCCTGAATAACATGACTACTAATGTAGTGTTGTGGTGTTTCAGTCCTGAACAACATGACTACTAATGTAGTGTTGTGGTGTTTCAGTCTGGAACACTATGACTACTAATGTAGTGTTGTGGTGTTCCAGGCCTGAACTACATGACTACTAATGTAGTGTTGTGGTGTTCCAGTCCTGAACAACATGACTACTAATGTAGTGTTGTGGTGTTCCAGTCCTGAACAACATGACTACTAATGTAGTGTTGTGGTGTTCCAGTCCTGAACAACATGACTACTAATGTAGTGTTGTGGTGTTCCAGTCCTGAACAACATGACTACTAATGTAGTGTTGTGGTGTTCCAGTCCTGAACAACATGACTACATGGCCTTCTTTTCTTTTTTTTCATTTGCCTTTTCTTCCCCTCCATTCAGAGTTAGGAGAGTTAGGAGAAGAATGGCGAGAATGGCTTCTCCATTCAGGAGAATGGCTTCTCCATTCAGAGTTAGAAGCAGAATGGCTTCTCCATTCAGAGTTAGAGCAGAATGGCTTCTCCATTCAGAGTTAGAAGAGAATGGCTTCTCCATTAGGAGCAGAAGTCTCCAATCAGAGTTAGAAGCAGAATGGCTTCTCCAGTCAGTTAGGAGCAGAATGGCTTCTCCATTCAGAGTTAGAAGAAGAATGGCATCTCCAGTCAGTTAGGAGCAGAATGGCTTCTCCATTCAGAGTTAGAAGCAGAATGGCATCTCCAGTCAGTTAGGAGCAGAATGGCTTCTCCATTCAGAGTTAGGAGCGGAATTGCATCTCCATTCAGAGTTAGGAGAGTTAGGAGCAGAATGGCGAGAATGGCTTCTCCATTCAGGAGAATGGCTTCTCCATTCAGAGTTAGAAGCAGAATGGCTTCTCCATTCAGAGTTAGGAGCAGAATGGCTTCTCCATTCAGAGTTAGAAGCAGAATGGCTTCTCCATTCAGAGTTAGGAGCAGAATGGCGTCTCCAATCAGAGTTAGAAGCAGAATGGCTTCTCCAGTCAGTTAGGAGCAGAATGGCTTCTCCATTCAGAGTTAGAAGAAGAATGGCATCTCCAGTCAGTTAGGAGCAGAATGGCTTCTCCATTCAGAGTTAGAAGCAGAATGGCATCTCCAGTCAGTTAGGAGCAGAATGGCTTCTCCATTCAGAGTTAGGAGCAGACTGCCGTCTCCGGTCAGAGTTAGCAGCATAATGGCCTCCCCATTCACCTTTAGATATATTTACAAGCATTCCAACAGCCATGAAAGGCTCTTCACAGTGTTTCATGGCTTTTCCCCTTCGATTGGAAATCCACTTTGGGATGAGTGTCCCGTCTGCACTGTCAGGACCGTGCGGCTGACCTTAAAGGATGCTTTTTAGTGCGATGTGAACTCCTTGACTGGCATTGTGACCGTCATAAAACAGCCATTCTCCTTGGACTCACTTTGGGAGCTAGCTCTGTGTACAATGAGGTAAAAGCAGGAAGGGTAATGGTGTTGCCTGGGCAAACATGTTGAAGCATTAGGAGCATGACTTTGATCGCCGCCTCCACTGTGTTTTAGGTTGGAGCTGAGTTTAACAAATCACCCCACGTGTTCTCATTATTTCTCTCTTTCTCTATACAGATGTATACTGTTTATAGAATTAATTGTTTGAATCTATGTGCATGTATATGCATGGAGAGCGAGAGAGAGAGAGAGAGAGACCTGGGAGGAGTAGCATTGGCTCTAGCCTGGCTGGAAATCAAAGGCAGACAAGGAGAACCTGGTGAAAATGGAGCAGCTCATTTTCTGTTCATAGCAGGGTGGCTTTGAACCGAGACGCAGGACTCCCCGATAGAAGTTTCATTACACTCTGGCTCATTTTCGAAAGATCAACATCCTATGACTGCGTCCTCCTGCCATTGCAATCTCTCTCTCCCTGGCAGGCCTTAGCTCTCCCCTGAAGTTATCTCTTTTCTCGCTCACACTGAGAATCCACCAAATAGTCTCCCTCGCTGTTATAATCCCCACCCAGCCGAGGATGAGCTGTCCGTCTGGGTTTTATTCAAGCTAATGTAATGGACAAGCATATCTGCACTCTTTTGCCATGTGAACATAAGGGGCTTTCACGAGAGACCGTTATGATCCAAATGGATTGCATTCACATCGATTCCCTACGTGGAACAGTGAACTTTTTGCTGTCCTATTTGAACCCCATCAGTCTGGCTATAGTGGCTGTAGCTATAGTAACACACACTGTTTACAAATCGCCTAGCCATAGCAAATGGTATGCTAGCTTGCTGATTAGCTAGCTAAACAGACTTGAGACAATCTCAACATAGCAATCCGGAATTGGTTTTATTTCGAACACTATTATGTCACACATGGACATTGTTATGCAAAAAGGTGAGCAGCATGCCAATCGCTGGTATTATCCATCCAACCCCAAGGAACAAGACCAGCTGGCTTTGAATGAATGGGCATCCAGTGTTATGGCTTTGTCTAGGTAACAAATGCTTTCATACTCAAAAGCTCTAAAAAGCCGTCTCTAGCAGATTGATCCACATCCCTTTTTCCTAATGTGACAGCCCCTACTGGAGGGGACTTCTGTGATTTATGACTGTATACGTTACTGTCTAGATATGGTTCATGATTCCTTTAGTGCATGTCAGAAATGATGGACGGGTTCCATTGAATGTATCATATTGTGTCCCACCAAAATGGAAACAAGAGGATATGAATAGCATTCAGGAGACAATGGAGCAAGATCTTCAGGGTACTATGGGAGCAAGATATTCAGGAGACAGTGGGTGCATGATCTTCAGGAGACAATGGGTGCATGATCTTCAGGGGACTATGGGAGCATGATCTTCAGGGGACAATGGGTGCATGATCTTCAGGAGACAATGGGTGCATGATATTCCAGAGACTATGGGAGCGTGATCTTCAGGGGACTATGGGAGCATGATCTTCAGGAGACAATGGGTGCATGATCTTCAGGAGACAATGGGTGCATGATATTCCAGAGACTATGGGAGCGTGATCTTCAGGGGACTATGGGAGCATGATCTCAGGAGACAATGGGTGCATGATCTTCAGGGGACTATGGGAGAATAATCTTCAGGGGACTATGGGAGCATGATTTTCAGGGGACTATGGGAGCATGATTTTCAGGGGACTATGGGAGCATGATCTTCAGGGTACTATGGGAGCATGTTCTTCATGAGACTATGGAAGCAAGATCTTCAGGAGACAATGGGTGCATGATCTTCAGGAGACAATGAGTGCATGATATTCCAGAGACTATGGGAGCGTGATCTTCAGGGGACTATGGGAGCATGATCTTCAGGGGACTATGGGAGAATGATCTTCAGGGGACTATGGGAGCAGGATTTTCAGGGGACTATGGGAGCAGGTTTTCAGGGGACTATGGGAGCAGGATTTTCAGGGGACTATGGGAGCAGGATCTTCAGGGGACTATGGGAGCATGATCTTCAGGGGACTATGGGAGAATGATCTTCAGGGGACTATGGGAGAATGATCTTTAGGGGACTATGGGAGCAGGATTTTCAGGGGACTATGGGAGCATGATCTTCAGGGGACTATGGGAGCAGGATTTTCAGGGGACTATGGGAGCATGATCTTCAGGGGACTATGGGAGCAGGATTTTCAGGGGACTATGGGAGCATGATGTTCAGGGCACTATGGGAGCAGGATCTTCAGGGGACTATGGGAGCATGATTTTCAGGGGACTATGGGAGCAGGATTTTCAGGGGACTATGAGAGCATGATGTTCAGGACACTATGGGAGCAGGATCTTCAGGGGACTATGGGAGCATGATCTTCAGGGGACTATGGGAGCATGATATTCAGGGGACTATGGGAGCAGGTTTTCAGGGCACTATGGGAGCAGGATCTTCAGGGGACTATGGGAGCATGATCTTCAGGGGACTATGGGATAATGATCTTCAGGGGACTATGGGAGCATGATCTTCAGGGGACTATGGGAGAATGATCTTCATGGGACTATGGGAGCATGATCTTCAGGGCACTATGGGAACAGGATCTTCAGGGGACTATGGGAGCATGATCTTCAGGGGACTATGGGAGCAGGATTTTCAGGGGACTATGGGAGCATGATGTTCAGGGCACTATGGGAGCAGGATCTTCAGGGGACTATGGGAGCATGATCTTCAGGGGACTATGGGAGAATGATCTTCATGGGACTATGGGAGCATGATCTTCAGGGCACTATGGGAGCAGGATCTTCAGGGGACTATGGGAGCATGATCTTCAGGGGACTATGGGAGCAGGATTTTCAGGGGACTATGGGAGCATGATGTTCAGGGCACTATGGGAGCAGGATCTTCAGGGGACTATGGGAGCATGATTTTCAGGGGACAATGGGAGCAGGATTTTCAGGGGACTATGGGAGCATGATGTTCAGGACACTATGGGAGCAGGATCTTCAGGGGACTTATGGGAGCATGATTTTCAGGGGACTATGGGAGCAGGATTTTCAGGGGACTATGGGAGCATGATTTTCAGGGGACTATGGGAGCAGGATCTTCAGGGGACTATGGGAGCATGATTTTCAGGGGACTATGGGTGCATGATTTTCAGGGGACTATGAGAGCATGGTTTTCAGGGGACTATGGGAGCAAGATCTTCAGGGGACTATGGGAGTGTGATATTTGGGGGACTGGGAGCATGATGTTCAGGGGACATTTCGAAAATAAATAATTTCAATCTTTTTGTAAAGTAAAAAACATGAGCTGGCGCACACCAATCATTTTTTTGTGTGTGGAGGTAAACTATAAACTATAAAAATATAGAGTCGCACACTCCATATATAAACTCCCAGTCATTTATTGGGTAAATGACCAATGTTTCAGCATCACTGGGCCTTCTTCAGGGTCAGAATATTTTAGTCAAGAACACCCGATTGGAAAAACCCAAAGCATGTCTTTTATCAAGGAAGAGACATGATAAGGAACTTGACTTTGTGGGCCTTCTCCTTTCTAAGTACAAAACAATCACTTGTGTTGTATGAAAACCAAACATACAGTCAAAGCACAGAAGAACGTTTAAACTATTATTGTTCATTGAACAATAATACACAATGCAATAACTGAAATATACAGACAAGAGTACATAAAGTTAACATAGACAGGGGTATTATGAGTCAGAAGAGAATGTACATTTGTCAAAAAGTATTTTTTGCAAGTACTGTTTTTTTGTTTTTACATTACTAAATAACTTCACCATGATGTTTCACTTATATTTTAAATAAATTAAAGAGGGGTTTGTTCTCCTCCCCTACTTCATCTTATGACTAAAGAATATTCTAAGAAACTCAAGCAAATGAACTATGAAAATGAAAATCGGGGTACATTTAAGAATATTTAAACTACTCTACAATAGCAACAACATTTAAACAGAACACACACAGCCTTCGGGCAATATGAGCTCATGTCAACTGAACATTTCCTTCATAAGACAGATAAACCCAGAGGACGGCACTGGATAGAGTGGGTGTCAAATATTTGATGAAGTCTTTGCTGAAGGGATTGAAATGCCTGGCACTTATTCCACATGCGAGCACAATGATCTGCGAGCTACAAGGATAAATGAGGCTAATTTTGAACAGGCTTCAATAAAGGCGAGGCTTCAGTTCTTCAGATCCATCATGGAGCCGGGGCTGTCTTTTCTAGGCAGAGACTCCCCTTTCCCTCCCCTCGAGCGCCAAGGAAAGGTTTTGCATCAATACAGAGAACAAAACAGATGTGCTTTAGCCTTGTTTGAGCTGCCTGGCTGAGGACATACTCACTCTACATACAGCACACATCTGTCTCCTTATGAAAATGTGAAGAATGGAAGAAAACAGAGTTGGAAAAATATTGTGTCCAGTCCACGCGCACTGGAAAGTCTGACTTGAATGTATGTTGTCTTGTGTGTGAAAAGTGAAATATCTTCCCTTGTGGAAAACGTTAATTATGCACAACCACACCTGTCATTTGGCTGACATGAATTAACCTCTTGTCTCTGTTGTCCTGGTCTTATTTTCAGGTGGTGAGGTTCCGTATACCACCCTGGCCACGAGGATGATGATGGGGGTATGGTGGCTCTTTGCTCTAATCGTCATCTCCTCCTACACGGCCAACCTGGCTGCCTTCCTCACCATCACCCGCATCGAGAACTCTATCCAGTAAGTACCACACCACTACTCCGGGTTGAAGTTTCCCCCAGGTACACATTTAGGATCAGCTTCCCCAAACCTTATCTTAGCCATTAGTGGGGGAAATTCTAAACTGACCCCAGATCAGCATTTAAGGGCAACTTCATCCTTTTCCCACACCACCTCTGTCTTCATCATTGAGTGAAAACTGTCACACAGTACCAGTAATGTTTTACAGGCCAGGGTTGTTAAAATAAGAAGGGACGATATTTGTTTCAACATTTAATTGGGACTAGACTATTGGTTAATGTGGTTTCTTCAACCCACATGCTCATTATGTTACAGACCTTGATGTTAGATACATTTCCATTCAGGATCTGTTATGTTGGATTCATTTCCATTGAGGAACTGTTTTGTTGGATACATTTCCATTCAGGATCTGTTATGTTGGATATATTTCCATTCAGGAACTGTTATGTTGGATATATTTGTGGGTATAGGACATTTTGAAATTAAACTCAGCACCTGTGTGTGTGTGTGTGTGTGTGTGTGTGTGTGTGTGTGTGTGCGTGCGTGCGTGCGTGCGTGCGTGCGTGTGTTCTCTGGCTTACTATCAATCTGTCAGACCTGTGCTGGTTTCCAGAGCACAGACACACACTGATGCACAAGACATGCACACATACAATAGATTTACCTTTACCCAGACATACACACACACACACACACACACACACACACACACACACACACACACACACACACACACACACACACACACACACACACACACACCGCTCAGGACCTCACACTGCAGTTGACAGATTGTGTATATAAATGAATCCCTGTGGGAATATGCAGCCGTCCCACTGGACACAGGCATCAGTTCAAGGTTTAGTTTTGATTGGTTGAATTCCACGTAAAAATCAACGAAAAATGCAAATCCAATCCGTTTTCCAGGTTGATTCAATGTCATCATCCCACTCTTCTCTCTGTATAAACCGGGCAGCCTGCTGTTTTTGGAAAGATAGAGCGTCTGTCATCCCCCCTCCAGGGGCCAGTGAGGTCCTACGTTTTTTAATGTGTGTGGCACAAATCAGATCTATCATCCTGCAGGTGACGTCACCTGTGGCAGGTAACTGTTTTACGAGGACTCCATGGAGGACTCTATGGTGATTTAGGAAGACTAAACTTTGTGCACTGTGCAACGCTAAAAGAAGACTAAAGTTGACCTGGGGGAGTGTGTGTGAGTCAACAGTTAGTAACACTCCTCAACCTCCCACGCATGTCTTTAATAAGCATTTAGTAAGCCTTCTTTCTTTCTGCCGTCTCATCGTCATGACGCGTAAATCCCCACCGCTCGTTGGGCTAATCAGATTCCAGAATGCCTAGCAGTGATATAGTTAATTGTGCTTTGCAAGAAAATCTCATCTCGCTGCTCGATCTCACACACATACAGAGAGAGAGAGAGAGAGAGAGGGGGAGATAGAGAGAGGGAGAGAGGGGGAGATAGAGAGACAGAGAGACAGAGAGAGTTAGAGAGACCCCCCTTTTATTTTTCTACTTGCATGAGATGTCATTAATGAGTCCTTCTCAGATTGCTCCGTTCTACTTCTATGCAGCTAATTAGGATTTCCATAAATTTCAATGTATTATCTTTAATGTGTAGACTCTTCTGGGGTCATTACTGGAATAATTAGAGCCTAAATTCCACACCCAGGGGCCTGTTGTTTTAAAGAGGAGGGATGTGCTGCCTCAGTCAGGAAACCTTGCACGATTTATGTAATGTGCTTTGAGGGGGGGGGGGGGGGGTGCTGTGATTTTTTAATTAGATGGTCTGTGATCTGATAAAAGTTTGATTACCATTTCGTCGAGTTTGGGAAGTGGAGCTCTCACATCTCTACCCTCTTTAGTCCTCATTCACATTTCAATCTATCTCTATCTATAGATAAGGGCTCTATAGGAAGGAGCCATATAGATTGTCTTAATAGCTATTTGCTCTGGCATCTATAGATGCCCTCTATAGTATAGATCATTGAGTCAATGAAGCTGAATGGCTTGGCACAGTGACAAGATGAAATATACATATATTTAAGTAATAATACTCTGAGGCAGGGCTGTGGCGGTCATGAAATTTTGTCAGCCGGTGATTATCAATCAAATAACTGCCGGTCTCATGGTAATTGACCATTAATTAAAATAAACACTGAGGAGGACCTTTGGAACGTCCACATTTTAAAAAGTATAATAAATCCAATTAATATAGCCCTACACCATCACAGGAAATCCATGCTTTATTTTAGACGGGTCGAAATATACATGATGTAGTCTATTTCAGAAGGACATACTCTTGTGTTGTCCTTATGTTAGGTCCTGATCTGGCTATGCCATGATATGGCTGTGGCCTACACCAGTTCATTTAGCGGACAAGATTTGCTGATAATTCCGTGGCATTATTTTTTATTATTATATTATATGAAGAATACAATTGAACATAGATAAATATAATAGAAAGGATATTTTCTACAAATGATTTCCAAGGAAGTGTGCACATGCAGCTATTCTGTGTTGAGAGGTTAACTATATTCTTCATTTAGAGTTATTTATGCAACTTTAGTTGTGATACAAACGTTGGGCTATATGTTTAGATTTTTAATACATTCTAAGGGTGCATGATATGACTCTAATGATGAAGGCATGATTTGTTGTTTTTTTGCGCAGGCTGCACACATCAGTCTCTCATTCACAATTATACAAGCACTTGATAATATTCTCACCAGGCCTCGAATTTCTCGTCGGCATCCCCCTTGTGTGGCCATAATGCCCCCTATGAAATCCATGACTTTTGCAGTCAAAGTGGCATTTGTGCCCTTAAGCTGATTATAATCATTGTCATTCCCTTCTCCCAACTGCCTTGCTCCGAAGCACCTCTCACTCACATACATGGCTCTCTCAGATATCTCAATTCTTATTAGCCAA
Organism: Oncorhynchus nerka; assembly: GCF_034236695.1. NCBI lineage: Eukaryota > Metazoa > Chordata > Actinopteri > Salmoniformes > Salmonidae > Oncorhynchus > Oncorhynchus nerka. The sequence goes on along the minus strand of NC_088422.1, from coordinate 12,896,972 downwards.
TGCCCATCACTTGATCGTGTCCTTCTCGCAGCTAAGTAGGCTACAAGTGAAGACAGAAACATCAGAGACACAACGGAAAGGAGCATATTGAAGATGTTAAAGGAACTGGCCAGGTTTACTTTTTGTCAACCAACAAGATGAGTAACGAACAGCAAAAAGCAGTAGCCTATGTCAATCTATTATCCCCCATAGTACAAAAGTTGACATATTCTATTGGTCAACTTCGTCTTCTGTGCAAGAAATAAATATTCCAAATATATACTGAACAGTTGTGGGATTCGATAGATCCCAAATTAATACAACCACTAGCATAAAAAAAACTTTTAATAGCAATGAGGCTGATGCAACAGATCAGAAAGTTTAGCTTAAAATGTTGATAAACTATTAGGCAGTGGTGAAAAATGACCCAATTGTCATACTTGAGTAAAAGTAAAGATACCTTAATTACTCAAGTAAAAGTGAAAGTCACCCAGTAAAATACTACTTGAGTAAAAGTGATAAATGTTAAATGTAAATGTAAAGTAAAAGTATTTTGGATTTAAATATATTTAATTATCAAAAGTAAATGTAATTGCTCAAAAGTAAAAGTATAAATCATTTAAAATTCCTTATATTAAGCAAATCAGATGGCACCACTGTTCTTGTTTTTGAAATTTACGGATAGTCAGGGGCACACTCCAACACTCAAACATCAAAGCATTTGGGTTTAGTGAGTCCGCCAGATCAGAGGCCGTAGGGATGACCAGGGATGTTCTCTGTTTAGTGAGTCCGCCAGATCAGAGGCAGTAGGGATGACCAGGGATGTTCTCTGTTTAGTGAGTCCGCCAGATCAGAGGCCGTAGGGATGACCAGGGATGTTCTCTGTTTAGTGAGTCTGCCAGATCAGAGGCAGTAGGGATGACCAGGATGTTCTCCTGATAAGCGTGTGAATTGAACCATTTCCCTGTCCTGCTAAGCATTCAAAATGTAACAAGTACTTTTGGTGTCAGGGAAAATTTCTGGAGTAAAAAGTACATTATTTTCTTCAGGAATATAGTGAAGTAAAAGTTGTCAAAAATAGAAATAGTAAAGTACAGATGGACTAAAAAACTACTTAAGTAGTACTTTAAATTATTTTTACTGAAGTAATTTCCACCACTGCTATTAGGCTATTTCTTCACATTATAAGCGCAACAATGCTAAAAGCGTGAATGTTCCAACATGCAACCAATTAGTGGGAAAAGACTGTTCTCAAAAGTGACCGCAAATGCATGTAATGCTTTATTATAAAGGTGTATTGTTATGGTGAAAACTATCTTCCCCAAATGTATTCTCTACACCGATTGTAAAGCGGATTAATATGCTTCATTTTTATATGTTATTTGGCCACTTTAGTTGTGATACAAACCTTATCTAAACATATAGGCCTATGGGATAGGCTACATGTGTGACTATGATCTGATAAAGTCGCAAAAGAAAAAAAGGCATGCGCTGTTTCTTGCCCTACTGTACATCCTGGGCATCATTCACAAGTGATAATACATCATTCACAAGTGATAATACATCATTCACAAGTGATAATACATCATTCACAAGTGATAATACATCATTCACAAGTGATAATACATCATTCACAAGTGATAATACATCATTTGTAACGGCGTTCGTCTGTTGAAGGAGAGTCGGACCAAAATGCAGCGTGGTTAGTTCGATACATGTTTAATGAAGACAAATCACGAACAATACAAAAACAACAAACGGAACGTGAAAACCTATACAGCCTGTCTGGTGCTAACTAACACAAAGACAGGAACAATCACCCACAAAATACACAGTGAAACCCAGGCTACCTAAATATGGTTCCCAATCAGAGACAACGAGAATCACCTGACTCTGATTGAGAACCGCCTCAGGCAGCCAAGCCTAATCTAGACACCCCTACTCAGCCGCAATCCCAATACCTACTAAACCCCAATACAAAAACACACCACAACATAAACCCATGTCACACCCTGGCCTGAACAAATAATTAAAGAAAACACAAAATACTAAGACCAAGGCGTGACATCATTCACAAGTGATAATAAATCATTCACAAGTGATAGGCTAATATTGTCACCCATTAGACTATTCTTAATATAATCTTGTCTTTACATATACTAAATAATATGTGTGAAATTAGTTTTGATTTAGAATGGACCATTATCATGCACCTTGCCAACCAGGTAGGCTATGCTCCTGTTGTAAAGCGAAACAATGTGCTTAATATGAGGAAAGTTGAGAAGGTAGGCTACTAATGACCATCAGTAGCATGTAGAGCTTGGAGAAGCCTAGTTACCATGACTAAACGGTCACATGGAATTTGACTGCGGTCATGACTTGTTACTGCCAGTGTGGCAGTAATACAGTCCCCGTAACAGCCCTACTCTGAATATGAAATAACAAATGATTGTTCAAAACTGAATTTTGTGGACGATTTGTGAATCCTGTAGGAGGAGAGTGGAGCTGAAGCAGCAGAGCAGGGTCGGAACAGAACGTGTGAACAGTAGATAGATAGGACTTGGCAGACACTGTGGGCGGATTGATAAAAGAGGTGAGATGGAGGACTGTGGATTTGTTTCAGAAAAAAAAGAAAAAGAAAAAAGAAAAAGAGAGAGAATAGAAGAGATGAGATGAGCGAGATGAGATGTAGCAGAAGGATGAGTATGAGGATGGACTGAGGCAAAAAGGGATTTAGAGGACGGAGCACTCTCTGTCTCTCTCTCTCCGTCATAACCCAATCTCACACCACAGATGTCATATTTTCTGCTTTACTACAGACGGCAATAAAATACCTGAGCAGTTTCCTTCCTCTCCGGCAACTGAGTTAGGAAGGACGCTTGTATCTTCGTAGTGACTGGGTGTGTTGAAAGTGTAATTAATAACTTCAACATGCTCAAAGGGATATTCAAAGTGTGCTTTTATACCCATCTACCAATATGTGCCCTTTCTTTGCGAGGCACTGGAAAACCTCCTGGTCTTTGTCGTTGAGTCTGTGTTTAAAATTCACTGCTCGAACAGGGATCTTACAGATAATTGCATGTGTGGGGTACGCTATTAATGCATACAGATTCCATGCAACTTATTATGTGACTTGTTCAGCACAGTTTTACTCCTGAGCTTATTTAGGCTTGCCATAACAACGGGGTTGAATACTTGACTCGACATTTCAGCTTTTCATTTCTAATAATAAAGTATGATTAGTGTCATTCCACTTTGACATTATGGGGTATAGTGTAGGTCAGTGAATGTTTTTTTCTACATTTAATTCATTTTAATTCATTTTAAATTCAGGCTGTAACTCAACAAAAAGTGGAAAAATTCAAGGGGTGTAAATACTTTCTGAAGGCACTGTATATATACACAGGGTACCCGTTCTGAGTCGATGTGCAGGGGTACGAGGTAAATGAGGTAGATATGTGCAAATAACTAGGAATATAAAGTGACATATAATAAATAGTAGCAGCAGCGTATGTGATGAATCAAAAAAGTTAGTGCAAAAAGAGGTAAATTCAGATAGTCCGGGTAGCTATTTGGTTAACTATTTAGCAGTCTATTTAGCAGTCTATTTAGCAGTCTATTTAGCAGTCTATTTAGCAGTCTTACGTCTTGGGGGTAGAAGCTGTTCCCTGTTTGTTCCAGATTTGTTTCATCATTACCGCTTGCGGTGGGTGCGGTAACAGAGTGAACAGTCTATGACTAGGGTCTGGAGTCTTTGACAATATTTTGGGATTTCCTCTAAAACCGCCTGGTATAGAGTTCCTGGATGGCAGGAAGCTCGGCTCCAGTGATGTACTGGGCTGTACACACTACCCTCTGTAGCTCCTTCCGGTCGGGTGCCGAGCAGTTGCCATACCAAGCGGTGATGCAGCCAGTCAAGATGCTCTCAATGGTGCAGCTGTAGACATTTTTGAGGATCTGAGGGCTTATGCCAAATCTTTTCAGCCTCCTGAGGGGAAATCTCTTCATAACTGTGTTGGTGTGTATGGACCATGCTAGATCCTTACTGATTTGGACACCAAGGAACTTGAAGCTCTGACCTACTCCACTACAGCCCTGTCAATGTGAGTGGGGGTGTGCTTGGCCAACCATTTCCTGTAGTCTACGATCAGTTAATTTTTCTTGCGGACATTGACTGAGAGGTTGTTGTTCTGGCACTACACTGCTAGGTCTCTGACCTCCGTATAGGCTGTCTCATCGTCTACCACTGTTGTGTCGTCGGGCAAACTTAATGATGGTGTTAGAGTCCTGCGCGGCCGCACATCCTTGGGTCTGCAGGAATTACATCCTTGGGTCTACAGGAAGCACATCCTTGGGTCTACAGGAATTACATCCTTGGGTCTACAGGAAGCACATCCTTGGGTCTACAGGAAGTACATCCTTGGGTCTACAGGGGACTAAGCACGCACACCTGGGGGTGGCTCGTCAGGATGTCCAGGAACCAGTTTCAGAGGGAAGTGTTCAGTTCCAGGGTCCTTAGCTTAGTGATGAGCTTGGAGGGTACTATTGTGTTGAATGCTGAGCTGTAGTCAATGAACAGCATTCTCATATAGGTGTTCTTCTTATCCATGTGTAAAAGGGCAGTCTGGAGTGCAATAGAGATTGCGAGATATGCGAATTGGAGTGGGTCCAGGGTGTCTTGGTAATGGTGTTGATGTGAGCCATGACCAGCCTTTCAAAGCATGTCATGTCTACAGACGTGAGTGCTACGGGGATATAGTCATTTAGACAGGTTACCTTGGCATTCTTGGGAACAAGGACTATGTTGGTCTGCTTGAAACATGTACGTATTACAGGCGGGGTCAGGCAGAGGTTGAAAATGTCAGTGAAGACACTTGCCAGCTGGTCAGCGCATTGCTCTCAGTACGTGTCCTGGTAATCCGTCTGAATGTTAACCTGTTTAAAGGTCTTACTCAAATCGGCTATGGAGAGCATGATCACACAGTCGTCCTGAACAGCTGTTACTGTCATGCATGGTTCAGTGTTGCTTGCCTCGAGCATAGAAGGCATTTAGCTTGTCTAGTAGGCTTGCGTCCCTGGGCAGTTTGCGGCTGGGTTTCCCTATATAATTCGTGATAATTTGCCAGCCCTGCCACAGCCGACAAGCATCAGAGCCAGTGTAGTAGGATTCCATCTTGTCCTGTATTGACGCTTTGCCTGTTTGATGGATTGTCGGACACTGCTACCATGAGTACAGATAGTCCTGAATGAATCATGAATAATGATGAGTGAGAAAGTTACAGACACAAAAATATCATACCCCCAAGACATTTTAACCTCTCACCATTACAATAACAGGGGTGGTTAGTATTTTTTGACGGTATGATATGTGTGTGTCTGTCAATTTCTCACTCATGATTAATCACAATTTATTCATGATTATCTGTAATCATGGTAGCATTCACATTAATGAAGAAGTGTTAAGAAACAAATTATATTCTTATTTACAATAAAAGTCACTACAAAATGACAAAATATATTATTTACCATTAATTTCTATTGGGCACAAAATAATCTGAAACAACCAAAACAAACAGCAAATGCATCCAGCAAGTGTGTAGAGTCACCAGCTTGATGTAGTCATCGGAAAGGGAGATACCTAGTTAGTTGTACAACTGAACGCATTCAACTGAAATGTGTCTTCCACATTTGACCCAACCCCTCTGAATCAGGGAGGTGCGGGGGCTGCCTTAGGCGACATCCACGTCATCTGTGCACGGGGAACAGTGGGTTAACTGCCTTGCTCAGGGGCAGAATGACAGGTTTTAACTTTGTCAGCTTGGGGATTCAACCCAGGAACCTTTTGGTTACTGGCCCAATGCTCCTACTCGCCAGGCTACCTGCCGCCCCATTGTGTGCAATAAATATGAGACCAAACACTTTCCACTACTTTAATACACATAAGTTCAATTGTCCCAATATAGGGGGACTATGTACAAAAAGTGCTATAATATCTAAACGGTTCACTATATGGATGAAAATGCTCTCAAATTAAAGCTGACATTCTGCACTTTAACCTCATATTTATTGTATAATTTAAAACCCAGAGCCAAAACATCAAAAAATACTTTTGGAGCTCACTGTATGTCATTGTGTCTCAATGTAATCAAGGTATAAAAGTATTGTTGTTTTCAAATCCAATCTAATTTTGGGCTTAGTTGTGGTTGTGCAGTGTAAAAATAATAAGAATAATTTTCCGCCTGACTATTCGCTCAGACAAAAATCGTCCCGTGGCTGAATCTAGTTCCCTCCCTAGAAAATGTGTTAGCTTCCTGTACAAATGATCTCTAAAGACAGTCACAAAGGCAATAATCAAGTGATGTTAAGTCCATTTCCTTGTTCAATGAACAGCTCGGCTAAAGGTAATTGGTAGTGGGACAAACAAAAACACAGGCCAAGATGACAGAGGAGCTGAAGAGGGATGCCTTAATAGATGTTCAGGTTTAGACGCCAGACTGATAAGCTTTGTCCCAAACTGCACCCTATTCCCTATCTAACGCACTACTTAACTAGAGCCCTATGGTCAATTGTAGTGCACGACATAACAAGCAGGGGGCCATTTGGGACCGTGGTCTGCCACTCCCGCACCCACCCCACCATCACACTCAACCTATCTCCATGTAGCTACACATTACCTAAGGAGAATCTCCCCTTAAACATTTGGCGGCAAAGATCATTAAAACCTTCAAAGGGGTTTGAGAGTAGCTGGAGAGAGTGGGGGGATGGATTGAGGGAGTGAAAGGGGGGGAGTATGCTTATGTAACAGTATTCAATAGTAATCCTCTTAAGGTAAAATATCTCCCAAAAATATAAATAACTTGTATTAAGCCTTTTTGGGGGTTAAAATAAGCACATCTGCCAATGATGTTAAAGAATTTATCTTGGTAAGAAGAAACAAAAACCCACATTTAAAGTGAATTATCACTCAATTAAGATATTTAGGTTTGCTTAGATTTCACTTTTTGCAGCGTAAAATTCTTGACAGCCTTAATAATGACAGAAGAGTCATAGTAGTGATGGTAACAACAAACGTTTTAGGGATGGTAGCAACAAAACAGAAGTGTTATAGTAGTGATGGTAACAACAGACGTTTTAGGGATGGTAGCAACAGAAGTGTTATAGTAGTGATGGTAGCAACAGAAGAGTCTTAGTAGTGATGGTAGCAACAGAAGTGTTATAGTAGTGATGGTAACAACAGAAGAGTCATAGTAGTGATGGTAGCAACAGAAGTGTTATAGTAGTGATGGTATCAACAGAAGAGTCTTAGTAGTGATGGTAACAACAGAAGTGTCTTAGTAGTGATGGTAACAACAGAAGAGTCATAGTAGTGATGGTAACAACAGAAGAGTCATAGGAGTGATGGTAACAACAGAAGAGTCATATTAGTGATGGTAACAACATAAGAGTCTTAGTAGTGATGGTAACAACAGAATAGTCATAGTAGTGATGGTAACAACAAAAGCTTTTTAATAGTGATGGTAACAACATAAGAGTCTTAGTAGTGATGGTAACAGAAGAGTCATAGTAGTGATGGTAACAACAGAAAAGTCATAGTAGTGATGGTAACAACAAAAGTGTTTTAATAGTGATGGTAACAACATAAGAGTCTTAGTAGTGATGGTAACAACAGAAGTGTCATAGTAGTGATGGTAACAACAGAAGAGTAATAGTAGTGATGGTAACAACAGAAGAGTCATAGTAGTGATGGTAACAACAGAAGAGTCATAGTAGTGATGGTAACAACATAAGAGTCTTAGTAGTGATGGTAACAACAGAATAGTCATAGTAGTGATGGTAACAACAAAAGCTTTTTAATAGTGATGGTAACAACATAAGAGTCTTAGTAGTGATGGTAACAACAGAAGAGTCATAGTAGTGATGGTAACAGAAGAGTCATAGTAGTGATGGTAACAACAGAAAAGTCATAGTAGTGATGGTAACAACAAAAGCTTTTTAATAGTGATGGTAACAACATAAGAGTCTTAGTAGTGATGGTAACAACAGAAGAGTCCTAGTAGTGATGGTAACAACAGACGTTTAATAGTAGTGATGGTAGCAACAGAAGTGTTATAGTAGTGATGGTAAGAACATAAGAGTCTTAGTAGTGATGGTAACAACAGAAGAGTCCTAGTAGTGATGGTAACAACAGACGTTTAATAGTAGTGATGGTAACAACAGAAGAGTCATAGTAGTGATGGTAGCAACAGAGGTGTTATAGTAGTGATGGTAACAACAGAAGAGTCTTAGTAGTGATGGTAACAACAGAAGTGTCATAGTAGTGATGGTAAACACATAAGAGTCTTAGTAGTGATGGTAACAACAGAAGAGTCATAGTAGTGATGGTAACAACAGAAGAGTCATAGGAGTGATGGTAACAACAGAAGAGTCATATTAGTGATGGTAACAACATAAGAGTCTTAGTAGTGATGGTAACAACAGAATAGTCATAGTAGTGATGGTAACAACAAAAGCTTTTTAATAGTGATGGTAACAACATAAGAGTCTTAGTAGTGATGGTAACAGAAGAGTCATAGTAGTGATGGTAACAACAGAAAAGTCATAGTAGTGATGGTAACAACAAAAGCGTTTTAATAGTGATGGTAACAACATAAGAGTCTTAGTAGTGATGGTAACAACAGAAGTGTCATAGTAGTGATGGTAACAACAGAAGAGTAATAGTAGTGATGGTAACAACAGAAGAGTCATAGTAGTGATGGTAACAACAGAAGAGTCATAGTAGTGATGGTAACAACATAAGAGTCTTAGTAGTGATGGTAACAACAGAAGAGTCATAGTAGTGATGGTAACAACAGAATAGTCATAGTAGTGATGGTAACAACATAAGAGTCTTAGTAGTGATGGTAACAACATAAGAGTCTTAGTAGTGATGGTAACAACAGAAGAGTCATAGTAGTGATGGTAACAGAAGAGTCATAGTAGTGATGGTAACAACAGAAAAGTCATAGTAGTGATGGTAACAACAGATGTTTAATAGTAGTGACGGTAACAACAGATGTTTAATAGTAGTGATGGTAACAACAGACGTTTAATAGTAGTGATGGTAACAACAGACGTTTAATAGTAGTGATGGTAACAACAGACGTTTAATAGTAGTGATGGTAACAACAGACGTTTAATAGTAGTGATGGTAACAACAGACATTTAATAGTAGTGATGGTAACAACAGACGTTTAATAGTAGTGACGGTGACAACAGAAGCTTTATAGTAGTGATGGTAACAACAGACGTTTAATAGTAGTGATGGTAACAACAGACGTTTAACCGTAGTGATGGTAACAACAGACGTTTAATAGTAGTGATGGGAACAACAGGCGTTTAATAGTAGTGATGGTAACAACAGACGTGTAATAGTAGTGATGGGAACAACAGCAGCTTTATAGTAGTGATGGTAACAACAGACGTTTAATAGTAGTGATGGGAACAACAGCAGCTTTATAGTAGTGATGGTAACAACAGACGTTTAATAGTAGTGATGGTAACAACAGACGTTTAATAGTAGTGATGGTAACAACAGACGTTTAATAGTAGTGATGGTAACAACAGACGTTTAATAGTAGTGACGGTGACAACAGAAGCTTTATAGTAGTGATGGTAACAACAGACGTTTAACCGTAGTGATGGTAACAACAGACGTTTAATAGTAGTGATGGTAACAACAGACGTTTAACCGTAGTGATGATAACAACAGACGTTTAATAGTAGTGATGGGAACAACAGATGTTTAATAGTAGTGATGGTAACAACAGACGTGTAATAGTAGTGATGGGAACAACAGCAGCTTTATAGTAGTGATGGTAACAACAGACGTTTAATAGTAGTGATGGGAACAACAGCAGCTTTATAGTAGTGATGGTAACAACAGACGTTTAATAGTAGTGATGGTAACAACAGACGTTTAATAGTAGTGATGGGAACAACAGACGTTTAATAGTAGTGATGGTAACAACAGACGTTTTATAGTAGCGACGGTGACAACAGAAGCTTTATAGTAGTGATGGTAACAACAGACGTTTAATAGTAGTGATGGTGATACACTTGTTGTTCTCCTAATTACATCGGTGGCTTCTGTTAAAGCAATTTGACAAACAAACAGACATTAGTCCCAGTCATGTTTTTTTATTACAGTTGTAAATGGTGAGTGTTTGAAGACTGTAGCATTGTAATTAAAATACCTTCATTTCTCTTGAGGTGGAGATGGTATGACTCTACTGACTAGTGCTTTTATGACATCCCTCCATTATACCCCTTTTAGTGGAACTACAGGGAGCTTCTTAACAGTTGGTTCGCTGGCTTACCCTAAATTAGCTTCAAGTTATGATCTCGGCACTGACTCTGTGTGTGGTGCCTCGGTAGGTGTGTGGGTGTGGAGTCTGATTTTTTAAACTTCAAGTGTAGTTCCATGTCAACCCCATGTCCTAATGTATGTATGTGTACATGGTGAACTACATTTCCCATAACCTCCCCCTTCTGTCTCTCTCTATAGGTCTCTACAAGACCTTTCCAAGCAGACAGAGTTGCCGTACGGGACGGTGTTGGACTCGGCTGTGTATGAGCAGGTGCGCAGTAAGGCCATGAACCCCTTTGAGAGGGACCCTATGTACTCCCAGATGTGGCGCATGATCAACCGCACCGGAGGGGCCGAAAACAACGTGGACGAGTCCAAGGAGGGCATCCGCAAGGTACACCACTTTACATGGTCTACACCAGGCCTGCCCAACCCGCTTCCTGGAGATCTACTGTCCTGTAGGTTTTCAGTCCAACCCTCTTCCTGGAGATCTACTGTCCTGTAGGTTTTCAGCCCAACCCTCTTCCTGGAGATCTTCCGTCCTGTAGGTTTTCAGTCCAACCCTAATTTAGCATATATGATTCAGCTAGCTAACGTCTTGTTTAGCAGCTAATTAGTAGAATCAGTTGTGTTAAATTAAGGTTGGACTGAAAACCCACAGGATGGTAGATCTCCAGGAAGAGGGTTGAGACTGAAACCTCACAGGATGGTAGATCTCCAGGAAGAGGGTTGGACTGAAAACCCACAGGATGGTAGATCTCCAGGAAGAGGGTTGGACTGAAAACCCACAGGATGGTAGATCTCCAGGAAGAGGGTTGGACTGAAAACCCACAGGATGGTAGATCTCCAGGAAGAGGGTTGGACATAACCCCACAGGATGGTAGATCTCCAGGAAGAGGGTTGGGCAGCTCTGGTCTATGACATTTAGCAGATGATTTTATCCAATGGTACGTACAGTACAGTGAGTGAGTATATATTGGTATGTGTACAGGTACATAAATGTGTCATTTATTATCTCTCAATATAAACGTATAATTGTATAGATCCTCCCTGGTGTTCTTTTATTTTCGTATAAAATATTTTCATTCGTAAATTGGAACCGACATAGGTTGCCCTTTGGGTTGCACACTATTCCCTATTTAGTGCACTACTTTTGACCAGGACTCATAGGGCTCTGGTTTAAAGCAGTATACTATATAGAGAGTAGGTTGCCATTTGGAATGCACACTTGGTAGCAGCAATTAAAGCGATGGTAAATTAGTGAATTATGGCTTCAAGCCTTCGTCTCCTCGACATAAAGATTATTAGGGCTGAATAGCTTGGTTTCATGAATTAGTCAGCGTTTTGTTGAGATGATCAGCACTCCCAGGTGCTCAGATAAATATTGCATGACAGGGGTGATACCCCCGGAGTAGCAGACAAGAACAACAACTATGAAGCTTAATGCAAGCCGTCATTCCCACTGCACTCTTACTCTCCATGTATTTGTCTCTCTTATTATCTCCCCCCCTCCCTCCCTTTATCACCGGGCTGTAGGCTCAACATCTCCCTCTAGTGGAATATTGGTGTCCCTGACTCGATCCCATGCAGGACCAGTTTGTCTCTCTTATTATCTCCCCCTCCCTCCCTTTATCACCGGGCTGTAGGCTCAACATCTCCCTCTAGTGGAATATTGGTGTCCCTGACTCGATCCCATGCAGGACCAGTTTGTCTCTCTTATTATCTCCCCCCCCCCCCCTTTATCACCGGGCTGTAGGCTCAACATCTCCCTCTAGTGGAATATTGGTGTCCCTGACTCGATCCCATGCAGGACCAGTTTGTCTCTCTTATTATCTCCCCCCCCTCCCTCCCTTTATCACCGGGCTGTAGGCTCAACATCTCCCTCTAGTGGAATATTGGTGTCCCTGACTCGATCCCATGCAGGACCAGTTTGTCTCTCTTATTATCTCCCCCCCTCCCTCCCTTTATCACCGGGCTGTAGGCTCAACATCTCCCTCTAGTGGAATATTGGTGTCCCTGACTCGATCCCATGCAGGACCAGTTTGTCTCTCTTATTATCTCCCCCCCCTCCCTCCCTTTATCACCGGGCTGTAGGCTCAACATCTCCTCTAGTGGAATATTGGTGTCCCTGACTCGATCCCATGCAGGACCAGTTTGTCTCTCTTATTATCTCCCCTCTCCCTCCCTTTATCACCGGGCTGTAGGCTCAACATCTCCCTCTAGTGGAATATTGGTGTCCCTGACTCGATCCCATGCAGGACCAGTTTGTCTCTCTTATTATCTCCCCCTCCCTCCCTTTATCACCGGGCTGTAGGCTCAACATCTCCCTCTAGTGGAATATTGGTGTCCCTGACTCGATCCCATGCAGGACCAGTTTGTCTCTCTTATTATCTCCCCCTCCCTCCCTTTATCACCGGGCTGTAGGCTCAACATCTCCCTCTAGTGGAATATTGGTGTCCCTGACTCGATCCCATGCAGGACCAGTTTGTCTCTCTTATTATCTCCCCCCCTCCCTCCCTTTATCACCGGGCTGTAGGCTCAACATCTCCCTCTAGTGGAATATTGGTGTCCCTGACTCGATCCCATGCAGGACCAGTTTGTCTCTCTTATTATCTCCCCCCCCTCCCTCCCTTTATCACCGGGCTGTAGGCTCAACATCTCCCTCTAGTGGAATATTGGTGTCCCTGACTCGATCCCATGCAGGACCAGTTTGTCTCTCTTATTATCTCCCCCTCCCTCCCTTTATCACCGGGCTGTAGGCTCAACATCTCCCTCTAGTGGAATATTGGTGTCCCTGACTCGATCCCATGCAGGACCAGTTTGTCTCTCTTATTATCTCCCCCTCCCTCCCTTTATCACCGGGCTGTAGGCTCAACATCTCCCTCTAGTGGAATATTGGTGTCCCTGACTCGATCCCATGCAGGACCAGTTTGTCTCTCTTATTATCTCCCCCCTCCCTCCCTTTATCACCGGGCTGTAGGCTCAACATCTCCCTCTAGTGGAATATTGGTGTCCCTGACTCGATCCCATGCAGGACCAGTTTGTCTCTCTTATTATCTCCCCCCTCCCTCCCTTTATCACCGGGCTGTAGGCTCAACATCTCCCTCTAGTGGAATATTGGTGTCCCTGACTCGATCCCATGCAGGACCAGTTTGTCTCTCTTATTATCTCCCCCCCCTCCCTCCCTTTATCACCGGGCTGTAGGCTCAACATCTCCCTCTAGTGGAATATTGGTGTCCCTGACTCGATCCCATGCAGGACCAGTTTGTCTCCTAACCCAGAATCCTTCTATTTTTTTTTGTGCCTTTTTTAAAGGTTTTGTTTAATTCCGTTTCTCTGTTTGGTTTCAAGCGGTATCTCTGGAAATCACTATCTTTTGTCAGGAGGGCCAGTGACTCCAGCAGCCCTCCTTTGGTCCCCTATAGTTTGTTTTGTGGATCTCGTTTTTCTTCTCGTATCCTATGTCCTGTCGGTCGAGTGCTGACAGTTCTGTGTTCCACACACTGTCAATAAACCTCTCAGAATCTAAGTCCCAGGCAGTATGGATTTTCTCCCCAACACTGTTCAGATTGCAATCATTGTAGCAGAATAGTATTATCTGTCAGAGCCACTGTGTTTATCTTATCGGGAATATATAGCAGAGCCCTGAAGGACGTTACGTTAGGGGTAGCAATGCCAATCTCTGCCACTTCAGTCTAAACTCAGAACGTTCAATAGACTTTTAGATTCCACATCTATTCTTGATATCGTAGCCATTTGCAATATAAGCTCAGAACATTCAATACTCTTGTATATGATCCACCTGTTCTTGATATCACAGCCATTTGCCTAGTAGGATGTGAATGCCAATCAATGTTATGCGATGTTATTGCAGTCCATAGGGAACCATACTTCTGTGTAAGGTTTTCACTGATATTTCATCGACATACATAAAATTCCCTTTCATTAGTAAAAAAAAAAAACTGTACACACTTTTAACACGGATAAATACAGTGCATCTGGAAAGTATTCCGACCCCTTAACTTTTTACACATTTTGTTACGTTACAGCCTTATTCTAAAAGGGATTACATTAATTGTTTTGCTCATCAATCTACACACAATACCCCATAATGACAAAGTGAAAACAGGTTTTTAGAATTTTTTGCAAATTTATTAAAAATAAAAAACATACCTTATTTACATGTGTATTCAGAACCTTTGTTATGACACTTGAAATTGAGCTCAGGTGCATCCTGTTTCCAATGATCATCTTTAAGATGTTTCTACAACTTGATTGGAGTCCACCTGTGGTAAATTCAATTGATTGGACATGATTTGGAAAGACACACACCTGTCTATATAAGGTCCCACAGTTAACAGTACATGTCAGAGCAAAAACCAAGCCATGAGGTCGAAGGAATTGTCCGTAGAGCTCCGAGACAGGATTGTGTCGCGGCACAGATCTGGGGAAGGGTACAAATAACTTTCTGCAGCATTGAAGGTCCCCAAGAACGCAGTGGCCTCCATCATTCTTAAATGGAAGACGTTTGGAACCACCAAGACTCTTCCTAGAGCTGGCCGCCCAGCCAAACTAGGAAATCGGGGGAAAGGGGTCTTGGTCAGGGAGGTGACCAAGAACCGAATGTTAATTTTGACAGAGCCCCAGAGTTCCTCTGTGGAGATGTGAGAACCTTCCAGAGGGACAATCATCTCTGCAGCACTCCAGCAATCAGGCCTTTGTGGTAGAGTGGCCAGATGGAAGCCACTCCTCAGTAAAAGGCACATGACAGTCCACTTGGAGTTTGACAAAAGACACCTAAAGGACTCTCAGACCATGAGAATCAAGATTATGGGGTCTGATGAAACCAAGATTGAATGCTTTAGCCTGAATGCCAAGCATGACGTCTGGAGGAAACCTTGCACCATCCCTACAGTGAAGCATGATGGTGTCAGTATCATGCTGTTGGGATGAGAGACTAGTCAGTATCGAGGGAAAGAAGAACAGAGCAAAGTACAGAGAGCCTTGATGATTTTTGTATTTGCAGTAGCTACTCTTCCTGGGGTCCGGCAAGTTACCTGATGTGGAATAGAGTTCCATGTAGTCATGGCTCTATGTAGTACTGTGTGCCTCCCACAGTCTGTTCTGGACTTGGGGATTGTGAAGAGACCTCTGGTGGCATGTGTTGTTCCCCGGGCGCTGAAGACGTGGATGTCAATTATGGCAGCCCCCCGCACCTCTCTGATTCAGAGGTTGGGTTAAAATGCGGAAGACACATTTCAGTTGAAGGCATTCAGCAGTACAACTGACTAGGTATCCCCTTGTTTCTTCTTCTTTTTATTCAGTTTAGTCACATGATTTCTCAATTTGCAAGACGTTTGCCAATCGGTTGTGCAGACAGAGTTATTTGCCATTCCTTTTGCCTCATCCCTTTAATTCTTCATCAATCCACGGGGATTTAACAGTTTTTACAGTCATTTCCTTAAAGGGTGCATGCTTATTACTGGGATAAGCAATTTCATAAATGTGTCAAGTGCAGCGTCTGTTTGCTCCTCATTACACACCACGGACCAACAAATATTCTTTACATCAACAACATAGGAATCGCTATAAAACGTCTAGTATGACCTCTTATACACTATATTAGGTCCAGCCTTTGGAACTTTTCCTAGATATGGCTATTATATCGTGATCACTACATCCGATGGATCTGGATACCTGCTCCAGAGTGCTCAGGGCCTCAGACTGGGGCAAAGGTTCACCTTCCAACAGGACAACGACCCTCAGCACGCAGCCAAGACACTGCAGGAGTGGCTTCGGGACAAGTCTCTGAAGGTCCTTGAGTGGCCCAGCCAGAGCCCGGACTTGAACCCGATCGAACATCTCTGGAGAGACCTGAAAATAGCTGTGCAGCAACGCTCCCCATTCAACCTGACAGAGCCTGATAAGATCTGCAGACAAGAATGGGAGAAACTCCCCAAATACAGGTGTGCCAAGCTTGTAGTGTCCTACCCAAGAAGACTCAAGGCTATAATCTCTGCCAAAGGTGCTTCAATAAAGTACTGAGTAAAGGATCTGAAAACATATGTAAATGTGATATTTAAGTAGTTTTTTTTAATACATTTGCAAAAAATTCAAAAGAAATCTGTTTTTGATTTGTCATTATTGGGTATTGTGTGTAGACTGATGAGGGGGGGGGAAACTATGTAATCCATTTTAGAATAAGTCTGTAACGTAACAAAATGTGGAAAAAGTCAAGGGGTCTGAATACTTTCTGAATGCACAGTACATGTTTTATTAAATACTATTGGCCTTTCCAGTATACCCTGAAACACTACTCTAACAGTATGGTTCCAATCACTGGTCATTCTCAAGCGGCCTGAATCCGAGGCTGTACAACTTCTCTTTTACTCCTCCAGAGAAGGAAAATGGCCGCCACTTCCACATATGTATGCTGCTCTGTCTGGACTAATGAGAGTAGCTATAAATATTATGCTAATAACTCAGGTTATGGTTAATCATCCTTCTGCTACTTGGTTCTTCCCTTGATGCAGGAGGAAATGGTAATGGCTAAGAGATAGAGGGGAGGGAGGTAAGGAGAGGGAGATGGGAAGTGTCTTTGGCTGACTACAAATGAGGCCGTCCTTTACACTGCGGTGCTCAAAGTGATCTCAGTCATTTTTCTCAATGTGCCAACTTCATTATCAAGGGCTTGTATTGCAAAGGCAGGCAGGCAGGCAGGCAGGCAGGCAGGCAGGCAGGAGGCAGACAGACAGACAGACAGACAGACAGACAGACAGACAGACAGACAGACAGACAGACAGACAGACAGACAGACAGACAGACAGACAGACAGAGCAATGGATGGGGGAGGGATGGAGGGAGATGAAGACATAAAGAGTGTGTGTGACTAAAGGTAGCTGTGGTGGTGGTTGAATAATTTAATTAAAGAAAAGAGAAGAACAGATGCAAGAAAAAGAGTTCACATTGTACAACCACTTATTTACTCTCTCACCACCCCCCGTTTCCTCATTAGTTTCTTGTCATTTTGAAATATGTTAAACAGCGTGATGCAGTGAGAATGGGAGAGACATTATTTACACAGAGCATATCAATGAGCTGCTCCTGTCTGTCTGTCTGTCTGTCTGTCTGTCTGTCTGTCTGTCTGTCTGTCTGTCTGTCTGTCTGTCTGTCTGTGTCTGTCTGTCTGTCTGTCTGTCTGTCTGTCTGTCTGTCTGTCTGTCTGTCTGTCTGTCTGTCTGTCTGTCTGTCTGTCTGTCTCCCACTGTGTGTGCTCTCTGGAGTGGCTTGGTGCTCTGACAGCCTCTCCAACACCTGTTTACTCTGTCCAATGGCTCTCTTAAATCACCCTCTGTGCCTGAGGGACCTGTAGCCCTATGGTGAGTGTATTTATGTGTGTGTAAAATGTTCCCGTGTGTGCATTTGCCAGTCGTCAAGGGCTACAGGTCCGAGCTTGGCAGTTGCCAGGGTTACGGGCAATAGCAGGGCAGCTGTGGTAGATGACAGATGTGTATCATTGTGTGAACTGTCTCTGCAGATATCCAGTCACCAGCTCATATCTGACAGGTGAACAGAATACCGAGAACCTGTCTCTGCAATATATCTGAGGCTACTGGACAACAGACGATGTAAAACTGAACCTTCTACGTCACTCAATGAAATTAGTACTGGTAACTTACAAAACAATGTGTTGCTTGACTCAAAAACTAAGATTAGTTGAGTTATCCGAACTGAGTATGCTTGACAGTGTTCTTCACTTTTGAAGACCATGAATTAATGTCTTAAATCACTAAACTAGTTACTGTACATTTCACAGTGATATGTAATTAGATTTCAAAACTTCAAACACATTGTCCTCAGTAATAATCGTTTCCCACTTTTGATGCAGATAACTGACTTTGTTATCCCGTCCCTCAGAGTACTGAGAGAGGATGGAAGAGCGGGAGGGCAGGGTCTGGGGAGAATTTAGACTGGACATTAAAGGAGGAGGAGAGGGCCAGATCAAAGACATGATGGGCTGATAGTGTGTAAAAGAGAGAGAGAGAGGGAGAGAGAGAAATGGAGAGAGGGAGAGAGAGATAGAAATGGAAAAGGGGCAAAGAGAGAGAGAGAGAGAGAGAGAGAGAGAGAGAGAGAGGGTGAGAGAAAGGGAGAGAGAGAGAGAAATGGAGAGAGAGAGAGAAAGGGAGAGAGGCAGAGAGAGAGGCACAGAGAGAGAGATTAAGGGAGAGAGAGAGGGAGAGAGAGAGAAAGGGAGAGAGAGAGATAAAGGGAGAGAGAGAGAAAGGGAGAGAGAGGCACAGAGAGAGAGATTAAGGGAGAGAGAGAGAAAGGGAGAGAGAGAGAGAGAGAAAGGGTGAGAGAGAGAGAGAGAAAGGGAGAGATAGGCAGAGAGAGAGGCAGAGAGAGAGAGAAAGGGAGAGAGAGGCAGAGAGAGAGGCAGAGAGAGAGAGAAAGGGAGAGAGAGAGATTAAGGGAGAGAGAGAGTGTGCGAGAGTTAGAGAGGCAAGATGGAGCCGACAGAGATGCCCATCTTCAAATCCTTAGGAAACTACGCAGTAATTTTTGTATTATTTCTTACATTGTTAGAAAATCTTAAGTGTTATTACATACAGCCGGGAAGAACTATTGGATATAATAGCGACGTCAACTTACCAACATTCCAACCAGGAATACGAATTTCAAAAGCGGATCCTTTGTTCGGACCTCCACCCTGGACATTGGATCTAATCCCAGAGGCCGACCCAAAACAACGTTGTTGCTGCAGGAGAGGCAGACGGAGCGGCCTAATGGTCAGACTTAGAAGGCAAGCACACCACCCACCGTTTCCGAGCATATTACTCACCAATGTCCAGTCTCTAGACAGCAAGGTGGATGAAATTAGGGCACGAGTTGCCTTCCAGAGAGACATCAGAGATTGTAACATTCTCTGTATCACGGAAACATGGTTCACTCGGGATATGTTGTCAGTCGGTACAGCCACAGGGTTTCTTAATGTGTCATGCCGAAAGAAACGTACATCTCTCTGGTAAGAAGAAGGGCGGGGATGTATGCCTCATGATTAACAACTCATTGTGTAACAATAACAATATACAGGAACTCAAGTGCTTTTGTTCACCTAACCTAGAATTCCTTACAATCAAATGCCGACCCGCATTATCTCCCAAGAGAATTCTCTTCGATTATAGTCACAGTCTTGTACTGTATATCCCCCCCAAAGCAGACACCTCGATGGCCCTGAAAGAACTTCACTGGACTCTATGTAAACTGGAAACCATATATCCTGAGGCTGCATTTATTGAAGCTGGGGATTTTAACAAAGCTAATTTGAGAACAAGGCTACCTAAATTCTACCAGCACATTGACTGTAGTACCCGCTCGAGCAAAACACTGGACTACTGGTACTCTAACTTCCGGGATGCATACAAGGCCCTTCCCACCCTCCCTGCGGCAAATCCGACCACGACTCCATCTTGCTCGTACCTTCGTATAGGCAGAAACTCAAACAGGATGTACCCATGACTAGAACCATTCAACGCTGGTCTGACCAATCAGAATCCATGCTTCAAGATTGTTTTGATCACGTGGACTGGAAAATGTTTCAGGAAGCCTCAGACAATAACATTGATTTATACGCTGACTCGGTGAGTGAGTAAATTAGGAAGTGCATTGGAGATGTGACTATTAAAACCTACCCCAACCAGGACAGACAGCATCATTCGCGCAAAACTGAAAGTGTGAACCACCGCATTCAACCATGGAAAGAGGTCGGGGATTATGGTCGAATATAAACAGTGTAGTTATTGCCTCCGCAAGGCAATCCAACAAGCGAAATGTTGGTATAGGGACAAAATGGACTCACAATTCAGCGGCCCAGACACAAGACGTATGTGGCAGGGTCTACAGGCAATTACAGACGACAAAAAGAAAACCAGCAACGTCACAGACACCGACGTCTTGCTTCCAGACAAACTAAACACCTTCTTTGCCCGCTTTGAGGATAATACAGTGCCACCGATGCAGCCTGCTACCATTGTCATCTCCCGTCTGGATTACTGCAACTCGCTGTTGGCTGGGCTCCCTGCCTGTGCCATTAAACCCCTACAACTCATCCAGAACGCCGCAGCCCGTCTGGTGTTCAACCTTCCCAAGTTCTCTCACGTCACCCCGCTCCTCCGCTCTCTCCACTGGCTTCCAGTTGAAGCTCGCATCCGCTACAAGACCATGGTGCTTGCCTACGGAGCTGTGAGGGGAACGGCACCTCAGTACCTCCAGGCTCTGATCAGGCCCTACACCCAAACAAGGGCACTGCGTTCATCCACCTCTGGCCTGCTCGCCTCCCTACCACTGAGGAAGTACAGTTCCCGCTCAGCCCAGTCAAAACTGTTCGCTGCTCTGGCCCCCCAATGGTGGAACAAACTCCCTCACGACGCCAGGACAGCGGAGTCAATCACCACCTTCCGGAGACACCTGAAACCCCACCTCTTTAAGGAATACCTAGGATAGGATAAAGTAATCCTTCTCACCCTCCCCCCCCCCCTTAAAAGACCTAGATGCACTATTGTAAAGTGGCTGTTCCACTGGATGTCATAAGGTGAAAGCACCAATTTGTAAGTCGCTCTGGATAAGAGCGTCTGCTAAATGACTTAAATGTAAATGTAAATGTAATGGACAGTGGACCCCCCTCCCCTCCTTCTCCATGGCCAACGTGAGTAAGACGTTTAAATGTGTTAACCTTTCGTAAGGCTGCTGGCCCAGAGGGCATCCCTAGCCACGTACTCAGAGCATGCGCAGATCAGCTGGCTGGTATGTGTTTACAGACATATTCAATCGCTCCCTATCCCAGTCTGTTGTCCCCACACGCTTCAAGATGGCCACCATTGTTCCTGTACAAAGGAAGGCAAAGATAAGTGAACTAAATTACTATCGCCCCGTAGCACTCACTTCAGTCATCATGAAGTGCTTTGAGAGGCTAGTCAAGGATCATATCACCTCCACCTTACCGGCCACCCTAGACCCACTTCAGTTTGCATACCGCCCCAACAGGTCCACAGACGATGCAATCGCCATCACACTGCACACTGACCTATCCCATCTGAACAAGAGGAATACCTATGTAAGAATGCTGTTTGTTGACTACAGCTCAGCATTCAACACCATAATACCCTCCAAGCTCATCATTATGCTTAAGGCCCTGGGTCTCAACCCGCCCTGTGCAATTGGGTCCTGGACTTCCTGACGGCCCTCCCCCAGGTGGTGGCGGTAGGAAACAACATTTCCACTTCGCTGATCCTCAACACGGGGGCCCCACAAGGGTACGTGCTTAGCCCCCTCCTGTACTCCCTGTTCACCCATGACTGCGCGGCCATGCACACCTCCAACTCAATCATCAAGTTTGCAGATGATATAACTGTAGTGGGCTTGATTACCAACAACGACGAGACAGTCTACGGGGATGAGGTGACGGCACTTGAAGTGTGGTGTCAGGAAAACAAACTCTCACTCAACATCAACAAAACAAAGGAGATGATCGTGGACTTCAGGAAACATCAGGGAGCACCCCCCTATCCTCATCGACAGGACAGTAGTGGAGAAGGTGGAACGTTTTAAGTTCCTCGGCGTACACATCACGGACAACTGAAATGGTCCATCCACACAGACAGTGTGGTGAAGAAGGCGCAACAGCGCCTCTTCAACCTCAGGAGGCTGAAGAAATTTGGCTTGTCACCTTAAAGCCTTTTACAGATGTACTTTACAGATGCACAATCGAGAGCATCCTGTCGGGCTGTATCACCTCCTGGTACGGCAACTGCACCAGCACCGGCAACTGTCCAGAGGGTAGTGAGGTCTGCACAATACATCACCGGGGGCAAACTACATGCTCTCCAGGACACCCGAACAGCCACTGCCTGTTCACCACGTTACCATCCAGAAGGCGAGGTCAGTACAGGTGTATCAATGCTGGGACCGAGAGACTGAAAAACAGCTTCTATCTCAACGCCATCACACTGTTAAACAGCCATCAGTAACGTAGAGAGGATGCTGCCAACATACAGACCCAAATCACTGGCCACTTTAATAAATGGATTTAATAAAGGTATCACTAGTCACTTTAAATAATGCCACTTTAATAAAGTTTACATATCCTACATTACTAATCTCATATGTATATACTGTATTTCATACCATCTATTGCGTCTTGCCTATGCCGCACGACCATCGTTCATCCATATGTACATATTCTTATTCCATCCCTTTACATTTGTGTGTATAATGTAGTTGTTGTGAATTTGTTGGATTACTTCTTAGATATTACTGTACTGTCGGAACTAGAAGCACAAGCATTCCGCTACACTCGCATTAACATCTGCTAACCGTGTGTATGTGACAAATAAAATTGTATTTTATTTTATTTTGATTTGAGAAAGAGAGAGGGAGAAAGAGAGGGAGAGAGAGAGAGAGAGGAGCAGAGGGAGGAGTGATGTTAATTGATTGTGCATCGGGACACGGGAACTTTCACACATTCCTTTTCATCTTCTTCCCTCTCTCTCCTCTCCTCTCTCTACTGCTCCCTAGCCATCCCCTGTGTATCCATGTGTCCTAGAGGAGACCTAACTATCACTAGAGGGTGGTGGAGGTGCCGAGGGATGCTCCGTCAGTAATCTAAGATAGTTTGAGCTTTTTCTGTAATAATTTGAGAGAGAGGGAGAGAGAGAGGGAGAGAGAGAGAGAGAGAGAGAGAGAGAGAGAGAGAGAGAGAGATCGCGACTAGCCTGCACTGAACTCAGTCTGCTGATTGATTTAGTACTGGGATGGTTGCTAGGCATCTGAAGAACTGGCCTACAGCGCTGGAGCTGTAAGTGAAAGAGAAAGAATGTGAGAGAGAGAGAGGGATGATACGGGCACAGGGCTAAGATAGTAGACTAATAAAGGGAGTGTGTGTGTGTGTGTGTGTGTGTGTGTGTGTGTGTGTGTGTGTGTGTGTGTGTGTGTGTGTGTGTGTGTGTGTGTGTGTGTGTGTGTGTGTGTGTGTGTGTGTGTGTGTGTGTGTGTGCGAGTGTGTGTGCGAGTGTGTGTGAGAACGGGCTATGGCTGCTCCGTCGTGACCCCCGTAGTTCTGTTAAATGGACTGATCTGTCATTATGACTTAACACATCCTGCTGCTCGCCGCAGGAGTTTGTAATTATAAAACATGTAATAAGAAAGTCTATGAAAGTATAGGGACGAAAATTGCAATTAGTTGTGGGGGTTCGTTGGGAGGGTTGGGGGTGATGGGTGGTATATTGTCCTGCAGTGAATAAGAGGAGGCTGAGGGAGAAGATATGTAAATTGATGGTGTATTGGGACACGGGAACTTTCACACATTCCTTTTCATCTTCTTCCCTCTCTCTCCTCTCCTCTCTCTACTGTTCCCTAGCCATCCCCTGTGTATCCATGTGTCCTAGAGGAGACCTAACTATCACTAGAGGGTAGTGGAGGTGCCGAGGGATGCTCCGTCAGTCATGGATCCCAGTAATCTAAGATAGTTTGAGCTTCACCCCTTTTTTCTGTAATATTTTGTTTCCACTGCAGAATACTGGGAGTAACGAGTCTATTGAGACAACTAATATGGATGCTATATATGAGTATTTTTGGAGTGTGGACGTGTTGGGATGCTACTGTGGGAAATATGATGTGTAATGGGCTAGTTATGCACTTTCATGGTCTTGATCTGTGCTATCTGGGTTCTGGGTGTGCTCTCAAGGTTAGACCAGGCCATTGCAGTGCTGTGCAGTGCTGTGCCGTGTTTACATACAAAAAGGAACCTCGTACTGAGGAGTTGCTCTCCCACTGCTATCCACTGCAACTGATTAAAGCTACCTCGCCGCCGGTGTTTTCAAAAACTCTCTCGATTCTCTCTCTTTCATTTTGCAGGGCATGATAGAAGTACAGGAAGCTTTGTTGTTGTCCCCTTTTCCATCTTAAATCTTATTACAAACTTTAGTTTATCTTGATTTGCCTAGTTACTGTTCCTTAAAATGTATCTTATAAATTGTTGTTTTTAACAAGCTTGTAGTCTTAATGTTTGCCATTTAAGCAAAACATAATTTTTTTCTGTCATTCTATTCAGGTTGCATTATTTTTCCCTATACAAGGGACATTTGTATGTTTAGATGGTTGTGACACTCTTCCTTAACGAGACACTTTAGATAAATGCAAATGGTTACAAGATTAAAGGAGTAAGTTACTACTGGCGAAACCTACTGTAGCACAGAGGAAAAGGCAATCACAAAGGAGGAGAAAAGTTGCTCAAGCACAACTGCATCAATTGGGAGGGAAACATAAACGCAAGAACAATGTAGACAAAACATCCTTCTAAAAAGCAGCTTAATCTTGGCCGTCCAGACCAGTGTTTTCTAGCAAGATGACCCAAATTGAATCATTACATTTCACAACGGTTTTCCCCAGGAACAGAAGAAAAAGAGAATGGACCCCTCACTTTGTTCTGTGCCGAGAGTTCAATGATTGGATTGTAAATAAATGAAAAGACAAAGAGGCCATGGATCTGAGGGGAGGATGGTGCAGGTCTTCCTTCCTATCTGAGGGGAGGATGGTGCAGGTCTTCCTTCCTATCTGAGGGGAGGATGGTGCAGGTCTTCCTTCCTATCTGAGGGGAGGATGGTGCAGGTCTTCCTTCCTATCTGAGGGGAGGATGGTGCAGGTCTTCCTTCCTATCTGAGGGGAGGATGGTGCAGGTCTTCCTTCCTATCTGAGGGGAGGATGGTGCAGGTCTTCCTTCCTATCTGAGGGGAGGATGGTGCAGGTCTTCCTTCCTATCTGAGGGGAGGATGGTGCAGGTCTTCCTTCCTATCTGAGGGGAGGATGGTGCAGGTCTTCCTTCCTATCTGAGGGGAGGATGGTGCAGGTCTTCCTTCCTATCTGAGGGGAGGATGGTGCAGGTCTTCCTTCCTATCTGAGGGGAGGATGGTGCAGGTCTTCCTTCCTACCAACAGCGTTGATGCCGCCTCATTCTCATTCTGTTTGCTCTCACAACCTCCACACATCTTTATCTCTGTCTGCCTGAGACAAGATGGCACCGGGCCAGGGCCTAATGGACTTTTGGATAAGGGAGACAACAATACAGATGTAGGATCTTAATTTGCTACTGCAGGAAAATAATGCAGCAGCAATGGAAAATGTCAATTATTATGTGGATTATAAGTCATTGACATTTTTGTAGGTGTTCATTTTTTTCTGAGGGCAAATCAAGTCTGACATTTCAAAGTGGAAATTAAAAACTTTTAAGTATTTTTAAAACTCAAATACACTACAAATGTTATATTCTACTTTGCAGGAACATTCCCAGCAACAAAATAGTGATCAAATTTAGATCCTACATCTGTACTGTACATCGCAGCCGAATGCTCTGCTCTTCCATTCTCCCAGACACAGTTTAGCAAGGGGGAGATAACCGTAGCCTGAGGCCAGATTAGATCAAAGACAGAGAAGCTATAGCAGGGGTGTATTTGTTACACATATTCTGTTGCAAAATGTTTTGCAACAGAAACCTTTTACTGCAAACGCTCTTCAACTTGACATAAATGCCGTTGGGTTCTTAAACAGAAGTTGTAGTTCATTTTAATTGTATGATTTTCACGTGTTGCCATTCCAATCTGAATAGTGTTTCGCACAAGCTGCACATCTGTAAATGATCTATTCTTCCATGCTCTAAAGTGGAGTGTTGTCTGCAGGGTTCTTTCCAACTTCTTCCAGCAGCTTATTTTTTTTTAAGAGAGACAAGACTGAACTACAACTTCCGTTTAAGAACAAAACTCAACTCAACAGCGTTTGGAGTAAACTGTTTCTGTTGCAAATCTCTTTTCAAAAGACGAAACTTTTTGCAACGGAATTGGCGTAATGAATACACAACAGGAGGCTGAGGACCGGAGATTCTCTTTGAGATTCACCTGCTATTGCCACATCCTGCCCATGTTGTCGGGGTCACGATCCCTCCTGTCAGGAAGGAAGTCAAACCTATGCAGCGGACAAAACTTGTCACCACACCAGATAAGAAAGAAAGAAAGAAAGAGGGAGTGAGAGAGAGAGAGAGAGATAGGGAGAGAGAGAGGGAGAGAGAGAGAGGGAGGGAGAGAGAGAGAGAGAGAGAGAGAGAGAGAGAGAGAGATAGGGAGAGAGAGAGAGAGAGAGAGAGAGAGAGAGAGAGGGAGAGAGAGAGGGAGGGAGAGAGAGAGAGAGAGAGAGAGAGATAGGGAGAGAGAGAGAGAGAGAGAGAGAGAGAGAGAGAGAGAGAGAGAGAGAGAGAGAACCTCAGGCTACTGTGTCCAAAGTAGCTCTGCCCATATGTCCACTGCAGAATCTCTCAATCATCCATCATTAATCGTGTTTGTCCTCAAACTATCTGTGCTGAAAACAGAGAGAACAGCCCTACAGTTCCAAGAGCCTATAATTGCAAATGACAAGTGTGATGTGGGTCTGCAGGATCCACTGGTGTGAGCCTATTTAAAAGGTAATGACTCAGCCGTGGTGAGCTGTACTGGTGAGCTCTGCAGCAGGGTGAGAGGATGGAGATGGAGCAGTGGCATGTAGTCATGGATACCAAGGGAAGCCATTCTTCCCCAAAACATTTAACAATAAAATAAATGTAAAAAGCATCCAATTATTTATCTTTCTTCTCTCTGTGTTTCATAATTTTCCTTCAATTCCCTTAAAGGCTGAATGTATCTCACAGGAGAAAGCATCTGAGCGAGTGACACAGTGCCCCTCTGTCTCTGTCTCTGTATGTGTAGGCCATCTATCTGATGCTGTGAGATCAAGAAGAGTATGACATTGTTGCCGCACGTGGAATTTAATACAAGGGAAGCCGTCGAGCATTTGGCCTTCCTTGATAAAAAAGTATAAAATAATAATCAATCAGCGTTGAGTTAAACTGAGTGAGCTCAACTGGGAATGGTCCTGGCACACCAAAAGTAAGGTTCAAGGGAAGCCAGCTTGGATTTGGCTTCTCTCTAATCACATCACATCAAGACCCAAACGTTGTTGACTGAAACAGCTTGAATTGTTTATCTCGTTGTGTTGTTGACCTCCGTTGGCTAGCTAGCTAAAATGGTCCCTTTCCTAAATTAGCCATGGATGGAGATAGGGATTTTGACTTTTTTACTCAATTCTCCATACTGGCCAATGGTTATAACAGTGATTCTGATCCAACCATAAATTCATACATTGTGCCTCTGCCCTGAGAGGATGGAAGTTCAATATGTAGCTAGATGTAGAAGGCTAATGTTAACTAGCTAAGGTTGCTCATGAATGGAGGTTAGGCTAGTGATCAAAAGCATTTTAACCAAGTAGCCTAGGACAACAAAACATAAATGCTTGTACTGTATGACAGAGTGATAGACCATTTAGGAGGATGTCATTGACATTTCTCTACAAGTAACAGGGTGTATCAACATGTTTTTCTACTAGCACGAACGCACACACACACGCACACACACACATAAATAGAAATCAGAACCATGGACATCAACATCATATTTAGCTTACGTTGATTGGACTAAATGGTTTTTGTCATCTTTTAGTTGTCACTGTATTAGACTAAGCATAGGTGATGTTAAAATGGTGCTGGAATAGTGGAGGCAACTCCTGTTTTCTTTGCAACTTGTGGTAACTCCCTGTGGTTCTAAATCAATAGTTGTTTAGTGGTCCGAAAACGTGGGAAACATTAACTTGCTTGACCATGCTGTAGGTCATGTAACAGGCTCTGTATTCCTCTCTTGACATTGTTTTGTTTTGTTCAGCGGCAGTCTAATATTTTGCTATTAAATCTGCAGTGGCGAGACAATGACACATGGCATTACACATGGCATTTCACATGGCATTACACATGGCATTTCACATGGCATTACACATGACATTACACATGGCATTTCACATGGCATTTCACATGGCATTACACATGGCATTTCACATGGCATTACACATGGCATTTCACATGGCATTTCACATGGCATTTCACATGGCATTACACATGGCATTTCACATGGCATTACACATGGCATTTCACATGGCATTACACATGGCATTTCACATGGCATTACACATGGCATTACACATGGCATTTCACATGACATTTCACATGCCATTTCACATGGCATTACACATGGCATTTCACATGGCATTTCACATGGCATTACACATGGCATTTCACATGGCATTTCACATGGCATTACACATGGCATTTCACATGGCATTTCACATGGCATTACACATGGCATTACACATGGCATTTCACATGGCATTACACATGGCATTACACATGGCATTTCACATGGCATTTCAGGAACCCCCTTTGAGGAACTTGCAGCGATGCGATTTCAACCGACTCGTGCCAAATAGTGTGCGTTCAAAGCAGACAATATTTTAATTATGTCACTCTTGCAACTTCTCAGTTGTTTAAGTAATAAAAAAAAAGAAAAGGAAAACATAATGGGTTCATGCAGTGGTTAAACTCTAATTCCTTTTTCAAATCAATAGCCAAATCCTCTTCAGTAAAACTCATAGTTCCTCTGCCGTTTGGCTCAGATTATGTCAGATTATGTCAGATTATGTCAGATTATGTGCTCCTGTTCTTTGTTGGGTATTAAAGAGACAGTCTATTTATTTTTTTACCCTTAATATAAATGATCTAAAAACGCGTACTCTCAGATTTTCATATTCACATATTCACTGTCCGTAGCTTAGACCCTACATTACAACATGTAAGAGTGTTGTGTTGCACCCACAATCGGTTGAGACACAACATGCTCTTGAATACAGGGTGGGTGTCTATCTATCTATCTATCTGCAATTTAGCTGGTTCAACATTGACATTTAAATTTAATTGACATTTTTACTTCTAATTATTACCACAAAGATGGCCGGAGGTCCAACCTCTGAATAAATCGTTAAGTCTGGTGAATTCAAATGTAAAGCAATATTTTCCCCTGACAAAAGTGTTTCCCTCTGAAATGCAGGAGGTGGCAACCCTGCTGCAAGGAAGTGGGAGGCTTATGCTGCCATGTTGCATTAGCCTTGTGAGGTTCATTCCTGGGCCAGGCTTCTTCTGTTAAATTACTTTGAAGGGAGCGCTGGCAAAAAGGCATTTTCACCAATCCATAATTGTGTTTACTCCACTCTCCCCAGCATGCACCATACATAAGGCCCTCAACAAACTTTTACAGATGCACCATTGAGAGCATCCTGTCAGGCTGTATCACCGCCTGGTACGGCAACTGCACTGTCCGCAACTGCAGGGCTCTCAAGAGAGTGGTGCGGTCAGCCCAACGCATCATCGTCACTCGCCGGCCTCCACTCAGTACCCTGCCCTGAACCTTAGTCACTGTTACTAGCCGGCTACCACCCGGTACTCTACTCTGCACCTTAGAGACTGTTGCCTTACGTACATAGAGTCATTGAACACTTGTCACTCTAATAATGTTTACGTACTGTTTTACCCACTTTAGATGTATATACTGTATTGTAGTCATGGCTCATCCTATATTTATTTATTTCACCTTTATTTAACCAGGTAGGCAAGTTGAGAACAAGTTCTCATTTACAATTGCGGCCTGGCCAAGATAAAGCAAAGCAGTTCGACACATACAACAACACAGAGTTACACATGGAGTAAAACAAACATACAGTCAATAATACAGTAGAAAAATAAGTCTATATACAATGTGAGCACATGAGGTGAGATAAGGGAGGTAAAGGCAAAATAAGGCCATGGTGACGAAGTAAATACAATATAGTAAGTAAAACACTGGAATGGTAGATTTGCAGTGGAAGAATGTGCAAGGTAGAGATAGAAATAATGGGGTGCAAAGGAGCAAAATAAATAAATAAATACAGTAGGGGAGAGGTAGTTGTTTGGGCTAAATTATAGATAGGCTATGTACATGTGCAGTAATCTGTGAGCTGCTCTGACAGCTGGTGCTTAAAGCTAGTGAGGGAGATAAGTGTTTCTAGTTTCAGAGATTTTTGGAGAGGCGGCCACAGGAAGAATTGGTTTTGGGGGTCAAATCAAATTTATTTATATAGCCCTTCGTACATTAGCTGATATCTCAAAGTGCTGTAGAGAAACCCAGCCTAAAACCCCAAACAGCAAGCAATGCAGGTGTTGAAGCACGTTGGCTAGGAAAAACTCCCTAGAAAGGCCAAAACCTAGGAAGAAACCTAGAGAGGAACCAGGCTATGAGGGGTGGACAGTCCTCTTCTGGCTGTGCCGGGTGGAGATTATAACAAAATGTGGCCAAGATGTTCAAATGTTCATAGATGACCAGCATGGTCAGATAATACGTCTGGGACAGGTAGCACGTCCGGTGAACAGGTCAGGATTCCATAGCCGCAGGCAGAACAGTTGAAACTGGAGCAGCAGCACGGCCAGGTGGACTGGGGACAGCAAGGAGTCATCATGCCAGGTAGTCCTGAGGCATGGTCCTAGGGCTCAGGTCCGAGAGAGAGAAAGAAAGAGAGAAAGAGAGAATTAGAGAGCATACTTAAATTCACACAGGACACCGGATAAGACAGGAGAAGTACTCCAGATATAACAAACTGACCCTAGCCCCCCGACACATAAACTAATTCAGCATAAATACTGGAGGCTGAGACAGGAGGGGTCAGGAGACACTGTGGCCCCATCCGATGATACCCCCGGACAGGGCCAAACAGGAAGGATATAACCCCACCCACTTTGCCAAAGCACAGCCCCACACCACTAGAGGGATATCTTCAACCACCATCCTGAGACAAGGCCGAGTATAGCCCACAAAGATCTCCGCCACGGCACAACCCAAGGGGGGGGCGCCAACCCAGACAGGAAGATCACATCAGTGACTCAACCCACTCAAGTGACTCCACCCCCTCCTAAGGACGGCATGAAAGAGCACCAGTAAGCCAGTGACTCAGCCCCTGTAATAGGGTTAGAGGCAGAGAATCCCAGTGGAAAGAGGGGAACCGGCCAGGCAGAGACAGCAAGGGCAATTCGTTGCTCCAGAGCCTTTCCGTTTACCTTCACACTCCTAGGCCAGACTACACTCAATCATATGACCCACTGAAGAGATGAGTCTTCAGTAAAGACTTAAAGGTTGAGACCGAGTTTGCGTCTCTCACATGGGTAGGCAGACCATTCCATAAAAATGGAGCTCTATAGGAGAAAGCCCTGCCTCCAGATGTTTGCTTAGAAATTCTAGGGACAATTAGGAGGTCCGGGTCTTGTGATCGTAGCGAACGTGTAGGTATGTACGGCAGGACCAAATCAAAGAGATAGATAGGAGCAAGCCCATGTAATGCTTTGTAAGTTAGCAGTAAAACCTTGAAATCAGCCCTTGCCTTGACAGGAAGCCAGTGTAGGGAGGCTAGCACTGGAGTAATATGATCACATTTTTTGGTTCTAGTCAGGATTCTAGCAGCCGTATTTAGCACTAGCTGAATTTTATTTTGTGCTTTATCCGGGTAGCCGGAAAGTAGAGCATTGCAGGAGTCTAACCTAGGAGTAACAAAAGCACGGATACATTTTTCTGCATAATTTTTGGACAGAAAGTTACTGATTTTTGCAATGTTACGTAGATGGAGAAAAGCTGCCCTTGAAACACTCTTGATATGTTCGTCAAAAGAGAGATCAGGGTCCAGAGTAACGCCGAGGTCCTTCACAGTTTTATTTGAGACGACTGTACAACCATTAAGATTAATTGTCAGATTCAACAGAAGATATCTTTGTTTCTTGGGACCTAGAACAAGCATCCCTGTTTTGTCTGAGATTAAAAGTATAAAGTTTGCAGCCAACCACTTCCTTATGTCTGAAACACAGGCTTCTAGCGAGGGCAATTTTGGGGCTTCACCATGTTTCATTGAAATGTACAGCTGTGTGTCATCCGCATAGCAGTGAAAGTTAACATTATGTTTTCTAATTACATCCCCAAGAGGTAAAATATATAGTGAAAACAATAGTGGTCCTAAAACGGAACCTTGAGGAACACCGAAATTGACAGTTTATATGTCAGCGGTCAAACCATTCACAGAGACAAACTGATATATTTCTGACAGATAAGATCTAAACCAGGCCAGAACTTGTCCGTGTACACCAATTTGGGTTTCCAATCTCTCCAATCTCTTCTGGTGAACAGAGAGATATACCTGCTGGAGCGCGTGCTACAGGTGGGTGCTGCTATGGTGACCAGCAAGCTGAGATAAGGGGGGACTTTACCTAGCAGGGTCTTGTAGATGACCTGGAGCCAGTGGGTTTGGTGACGAGTAGGAAGCGAGGGCCAGCCAACGAGAGCGTACAGGTCGCAGTGGTGGGTAGTGTTTGGGGCTTTGGTGACAAAACGGATGGCACTGTGATAGACTGCATCCAATTTATTGAGTAGGGTATTGGAGGCTATTTTTACCGTCCAGAGTAGTGATGTTGGACTGGCGGGCAGGTGCAGGCAGCGATCGGTTGAAGAGCATGCATTTAGTTTTACTTGCATTTAAGAGCAATTGGAGTCCACGGAAGGAGAGTTGTATGGCATTGAAGCTCGTCTGGAGGGTTTTTAACACAGTGTCCAAAGAAGGGCCAGAAGTATACAGAATGGTGTCGTCTGCGTAGAGGTGGATCAGAGACTCACCAGCAGCAAGAGCGACATCATTGATGTATACAGAGGAGAGAGTCGGCCCAAGAATTTAACATTGTGGCACCCCCATAGAGACTGCCAGAGGCCCGGACAACAGGCTCTCCGATTTGACACACTGAACTCTATCAGAGAGTTCAGAGAGTTGGTGAACCAGGCGAAGCAATCATTTGAGAAACTAAGGCTATCGAGTCTGCCGATGAGGATGTGGTGATTGACAGAGTCGAAAGACTTGGCCAGGTCAATGAATAAGGCTGCACAGTATTGTTTCTTATCGATGGTGGTTAAGATATCGTTTATGACCTTGAGCGTGGCTGAGGTGCACCCATGACCAGCTATGAAACCAGATTGCATAGCGGAGAAGGTGCGGTGGTAATCTGTTTGTTGACTTGGCTTTCGAAGACCTTAGAAAGGCAGGTTAGGATAGATATAGGTCTGTAGCAGTTTGGGTCAAGAGTGTCCCCCCCTTTGAAGAGGGGGATGACCGCAGCTGCTTTCCGATCTTTGAGAATCTCAGACGACACGAAATAGAGGTATATATATAACTATATAACTGCTGCTGTACACCTTGGTCTATTCATACTGTCCATACTGTCTATACACACCATTATATACATATGTACAGTGTATTTAAATTGTTGACTCTGACGTTGCATGTTCTGATATTTCTTAATTTCTTTCTTTACATGTTTTGGATTATGTGTATATTGTGTTGTATTGCTAGGTGGTATTACACTGTTGGAGCTAGAAACACACGCATTTCACTGCACCTGCAATAATATCTGCTGGTAATCTCCTGGGTATTTCATCTGAATCTCTACCCAGCATGCACCACACTGTAGCTGGAGGTCTCCTGGGTCTGAATCTCTACCCAGCATGCACCATACTGTAGCAGATAGTCTCCTGCGTATTTAATCTGAATCTCTACCCAGCATGCACCACACTGTAGCTGGAGGTCTCCTGGGTCTGAATCTCTACCCAGCATGCACCATACTGTAGCTGGTAGTCTCCTGGGTATTTCATCTGAATCTCTACCCAGCATGCACCATACTGTAGCAGATAGTCTCCTGCGTATTTAATCTGAATCTCTACCCAGCATGCACCACACTGTAGCTGGAGGTCTCCTGGGTCTGAATCTCTACCCAGCATGCACCATACTGTAGCTGGTAGTCTCCTGGGTATTTCATCTGAATCTCTACCCAGCATGCACCATACTGTAGCAGATAGTCTCCTGCGTATTTAATCTGAATCTCTACCCAGCATGCACCACACTGTAGCTGGTAGTCTCCTGGTTCTGAATCTCTACCCAGCATACACCATACTGTAGCTGGTAGACTCCTGGGTATTTCATCTGAATCTCTACCCAGCATGCATCATACTGTAGCAGATAGTCTCCTGCGTATTTCATCTGAATCCATTCATTGTTACTGCATATTTTAAAAGACAGTATATACTGTTGAAACAACTGAGCAGGATTTCATTATGGATACATTTATTTAATTTTTTTTAATGGAAATGTTTTATATAATTTTATGCCAGAACCTATTAGCAAAGGCATTTTAGTTCTAGCCCAGTGATCTGTCCTGGACTGTTTCTCCAACATCTGTTTCTAATTATTCTGGGTTCTGTTATCAGATATCCGTCTTTGGGAATTGCTTCACAGATTTGCATATAGTTGGTGACAGACTATTAATTGTTTTTTATTTTTCCTGAGGAAGCAAAGAGAAGTAATGACAGCTCAAGGCTAATTAAAGCTACAATCCTTAGTTCAAACAATATTTATTTTTTTACCCTACCTCTGTTTTGGTAAAAAGATGAGGGATGGGCCTGAAATCTTTTTACCACTTTCAAATTCAAATCAAATCAACATTTATTTGTCACGTGCCCCGAATACAACAGTGAAATGCTTACTTCCAGGCTCTAACCAATCGTGCAAAAAAGGTATTAGGTGAACAATGGGTAAGTAAAGAAATAAAAACAATAGTAAAAAGACAGTCAAAAACAGTAGCGAGGCTATATACAGTAGAGAGGCTATATACAGTAGCGAGACTATATACAGTAGCGAGGCTATAAACAGTAGCGAGACTATATACAGTAGCGGGACTATATACAGTAGCGAGGCTATATACAGTAGCGAGACTATATACAGTAGCGAGACTGTAAAAGTAGCGAGACTATATACAGTAGCGAGACTATATACAGTAGCGAGACTATAAAAGTAGCGAGACTATATACAGTAGCGAGACTATAAAAGTAGCAAGACTATATACAGTAGCGAGGCTATATACAGTAGCGAGGCTATATACAGTAGCGAGACTATATACAGTAGCGAGACTATAAAAGTAGCGAGACTATATACAGTAGCGAGGCTATATACAGGAGCGAGGCTATATACAGTAGCGAGGCTATATACAGTAGCGAGACTATAAAAGTAGCGAGACTATATACAGTAGCGAGACTATAAAAGTAGCAAGACTATATACAGTAGCGAGGCTATATACAGTAGCGAGACTATAAAAGTAGCGAGACTATATACAGTAGCGAGGCTATATACAGGAGCGAGGCTATATACAGTAGCGAGACTATAAAAGTAGCGAGACTATATACAGTAGCGAGACTATAAAAGTAGCAAGACTATATACAGTAGCGAGGCTATATACAGTAGCGAGACTATAAAAGTAGCGAGACTATATACAGTAGCGAGACTATATGCAGTAGCGAGACTATATACAGTAGCGAGACTATATACAGTAGTGAGACTATAAAAGTAGCGAGGCTACATACAGACACCGGTTAGTCGGGCTGATTGAGGTAGTATGTACATGTAGATATGGTTAAAGTGACTATGCATATATGATGAACAGAGAGTAGCAGTAGCGTAAAGAGGGGTTGGCAGGTGGTGGGTGGCGGGACACAATGCAGATAGCCCGGTTAGCCAATGTGCGGGAGCACTGGTTGGTCGGGCCAATTCAGGTAATATGTAAATATGTACATGAATGTATTGAATGAATGCATCTGTTACCTCAGGAAATCTTAAGTCTTATTACATACAGCCGGGAGGAAATATTGGATATAAGAGTAACGTCAACTTACCAACATTATGAAAAGGAATATGACTTTCCCGAAGCGGATCCTCTCTTTGGTCCACCACCCAGGACAATGGATCGGATCCCAGCAGGCGACCCAAAACAATGGCACCACAGATGGAGCAGACGGAGCGGTCTTCGGTCAGGCTCCATAGACGGGCACATCGCTCACCGCTCCCGAGTATACTACTCACCAATGTCCAGTCTCTTGACAAGATTGTAACATTCTTTGTTTCACGGAAACATGGTTCACTCGGGATACGTTATCAGAGTTGGTACAGCCACCCGGTTTCTTCACGCATCGCGCCGACAGAAACAAACATCTCTCTGGTAAGAAGAAGGGCGGGGTGTATGCCTTATGATTAACAAGTCGTGGTGTGATTATAACAACATACAGGAACTCAAGTCCTTTTGTTCATCTGACCTAGAATTCCTTACAATCAAATGCCGACCGCATTATCTACCAAGAGAATTCTCTTCGATTATAATCACAGCCATGTAAATCAAATCAAATCAAATTTTACTTGTCACATACACATGGTTAGCAGATGTTAATGCGAGTGTAGCGAAATGCTTGTGCTTCTAGTTCCGACAATGCAGTGATAACCAACAAGTAATCTAACTAACAATTCCAAAACTACTGTCTTATACACAGTGTAAGGGGATAAGGAATATGTACATAAGGATATATGAATGAGTGATGGTACAGAGCAGCATACAGTAGATGGTATCGAGTACAGTATATACATATGAGATGAGTATGTAGACAAAGTAAACAAAGTGGCATAGTTAAAGTGGCTAGTGACATAAGGATGCAGTCGATGATTTAGAGTACAGTATATACGTATGCATATGAGATGAATAATGTAGGGTAAGTAACATTATATAAGGTAGCATTGTTTAAAGTGGCTA
This sequence comes from Oncorhynchus nerka, assembly GCF_034236695.1. Taxonomy (NCBI): domain Eukaryota; kingdom Metazoa; phylum Chordata; class Actinopteri; order Salmoniformes; family Salmonidae; genus Oncorhynchus; species Oncorhynchus nerka. The sequence continues at coordinate 12,860,004 of NC_088422.1, read as the reverse complement.
GTGATCTATTTACATCATTTCCCATCAATTCCCATTATTAAAGTGGCTGGAGTTGGGTCAGTGTCAATGACAGTGTGTTGGCAGCAGCCACTCAATGTTAGTGGTGGCTGTTTAACAGTCTGATGGCCTTGAGATAGAAGCTGTTTTTCAGTCTCTCGGTCACTGCTTTGATGCACCTGTACTGACCTCGCCTTCTGGATGATAGCGGGGTGAACAGGCAGTGGTTCAGGTGGTTGATGTCCTTGATGATCTTTATGGCCTTCCTGTAACATCGGGTGGTGTAGGTGTCCTGGAGGGCAGGTAGTTTGCCCCCGGTGATGTGTTGTGCAGACCTCACTACCCTCTGGAGAGCCTTACGGTTGAGGGCGGAGCAGTTGCCGTACCAGGCGGTGATACAGCCCGCCAGGATGCTCTCGATTGTGCATCTGTAGAAGTTTGTGAGTGCTTTTGGTGACAAGCCGAATTTCTTCAGCCTCCTGAGGTTGAAGAGGCGCTGCTGCGCCTTCTTCACGACGCTGTCAGTGTGAGTGGACCAATTCAGTTTGTCTGTGATGTGTATGCCGAGGAACTTAAAACTTGCTACCCTCTCCACTACTGATCCATCGATGTGGATAGGGGGTGTTCCCTCTGCTGTTTCCTGAAGTCCACAATCATCTCCTTAGTTTTGTTGACGTTGAGTGTGAGGTTATTTTCCTGACACCACACTCCGAGGCCCTCACCTCCTCCCTGTAGGCCGTCTCGTCGTTGTTGGTAATCAAGCCTACCACTGTTGTGTCGTCCGCAAACTTGATGATTGAGTTGGAGGCGTGCGTGGCCACGCAGTCGTGGGTGAACAGGGAGTACAGGAGAGGGCTCAGAACGCACCCTTGTGGGGCCCCGTGTTGAGGATCAGCGGGGAGGAGATGTTGTTGCCTACCCTCACCACCTGGGGGCGGCCCGTCAGGAAGTCCAGTACCCAGTTGCACAGGGCGGGGTCGAGACCCAGGGTCTCGAGCTTGATGACGAGCTTGGAGGGTACTATGGTGTTGAATGCCGAGCTGTAGTCGATGAACAGCATTCTCACATAGGTATTCCTCTTGTCCAGGTGGGTTAGGGCAGTGTGCAGTGTGGTTGAGATTGCATCGTCTGTGGACCTATTTGGGCGGTAAGCAAATTGGAGTGGGTCTAGGGTGTCAGGTAGGGTGGAGGTGATATGGTCCTTGACTAGTCTCTCAAAGCACTTCATGATGACGGAAGTGAGTGCTACGGGGCGGTAGTCGTTTAGCTCAGTTACCTTAGCTTTCTTGGGAACAGGAACAATGGTGGCCCTCTTGAAGCATGTGGGAACAGCAGACTGGTATAGGAATTGATTGAATATGTCCGTAAACACACCGGCCAGCTGGTCTGCGCATGCTCTGAGGCGCGGCTGGGGATGCCGTCTGGGCCTGCAGCCTTGCGAGGGTTAACACGTTTAAATGTCTTACTCACCTCGGCTGCAGTGAAGGAGAGACCGCATGTTTTCGTTGCAGGCCGTGTCAGTGGCACTGTATTGTCCTCAAAGCGGGCAAAAAGTTATTTAGTCTGCCTGGGAGCAAGACATCCTGGTCCGTGACTGGGCTGGGTTTCTTCTTGTAGTCCGTGATTGACTGTAGACCCTGCCACATGCCTCTTGTGTCTGAGCCATTGAATTGAGATTCCACTTTGTCTCTGTACTGACGCTTAGCTTGTTTAATAGCCTTGCGGAGGAATAGCTGCATTGTTTATATTCGGACATGTTACCAGACACCTTGCCCTGATTAAAAGCAGTGGTTCGCGCTTTCAGTTTCACGCGAATGCTGCCATCAATCCACGGTTTCTGGTTTGGGAATGTTTTTATCGTTGCTATGGGAACGACAGGACGACGTTCTAATGGCACACCGAATCAGCGTATTCGTCAATATTTCCATCTGACCAACTGAAACATGTCCCAGTCCACGTGATGGAAGCAGTCTTGGAGTGTGGAGTCAGCTTGGTCTGACCAGCGTTGGACAGACCTCAGCGTGGGAGCCTCTTGTTTTAGTTTCTGCCTGTAGGCAGGGATCAGCAAAATGGAGTCGTGGTCAGCTTTTCCGAAGGGGGCGGGGCAGGGCCTTATATGCGTCGCGGAAGTTAGAGTAACAATGATCCAAGGTTTTACCACCCCTGGTTGCGCAATCGATATGCTGATAAAATTTAGGGAGTCTTGTTTTCAGTTTAGCTTTGTTAAAATCCCCAGCTACAATGAATGCAGCCTCCGGATAAATGGTTTCCAGTTTGCAAAGAGTTAAATAAAGTTCGTTCAGAGCCATCGATGTGTCTGCTTGGGGGGGGATATATACGGCTGTGATTATAATCGAAGAGAATTCTCTTGGAAGATAATGCGGTCTACATTTGATTGTGAGGAATTCTAAATCAGGTGAACAGAAGGATTTGAGTTCCTGTATGTTTCCTTCATCACACCATGTCTCGTTAGTCATGAGGCATATGCCCCCGCCACTCCTCTTACCAGAAAGATGTTTGTTTCTGTCGGCGCGATGCGTGGAGAAACCCGTTGGCTGCACCGCATCGGATAGCGTCTTCCCAGTAAGCCATGTTTCCGTGAAGCAGAGAACGTTGCAGTCTCTGATGTCCCTCTGGAATGCTACCCTTGCTCGGATTTCGTCAACCTTGTTGTCAAGAGACTGGACATTGGCAAGAAGAATGCTGGGGAGTGGTGCGCGATGTGCCCTTTTTCGGAGTCTGACCAGAACACCACCTCGTTTCCCTCTTTTTCGGAGTCGTTTCCTTGGGTCGCTGCATGCGATCCATTCCGTTGTCCTGTTTGTAAGGCAGAACACCGGATCCGCGTCGCGGAAAACATATTCTTGGTCGTACTGATGGTGAGTTGACGCTGATCTTATATTCAGTAGTTCTTCTCGACTGTATGTAATGAAACCTAAGATGACCTGGGGTACTAATGTAAGAAATAACACGTAAAAAAACAAAAAACTGCATAGTTTCCTAGGAACGCGAAGCGAGGCGGCCATCTCAGTCGGCGTGTATATCCCCCCCAAGCAGACACCTCGACGGCCCTGAAAGAACTTCATTGGACTCTATGTAAACTGGAAACAACATATCCTGATGCTACATTTATTGTCGCCTGGGAATTTAACAAGGCTAATCTGAAAACAAGGCTCCCTAAATTGTATCAGCATATCGAATGTGCAACCCGGGCTGGAAAAACCCTGGATCATTGTTACTCTAACTTCTGCGACGCATACAAAGCTCTCCCTCACCCTCCTTTCGGCAAATCTGACCACGACTCCATTTTGTTGCTCCCAGCCTTTTGACAGAAACATAAACAGGAAACTCCCATGCTCAGGTCTGGTCCGACCAATCTGATTTCACACTTCAAGATTGCTTCAATCATGTGGACTGGGATATGTTCCAGATAACCTCAGACAACAACATTGATGTATACGCTGATTCGGTGAGCGAGTTTATTAGTAAGTGCATTGGTGATGTTGTACCCACGGTGACTAATTAAACCTTCCCCAACCAGAAACCGTGGATTGATGGCAGCATTCGCACAAAACTGAAAGCGCGAACCACTGCTTTTAATCAGGGCAAGGTGACCGGAAACATGAACGAATACAAACAGTGTAGATATTCCCTCCGCAAGGCAATCCAACAAGCTACGCGTCAGTATAGAGACAAAGTAGAGGTGCAATTCAAAGGCTCAGACCCGAGAGGTATGTGGCAGGGTCTACGGTCAATCACGGACTACAAAAATAATACCAGCCCCATCGCAGACCCCAGTGTCTTGCTCCCAGACACTCTAAACAACTTCTTTGCTCGCTTTGAGAAAAATACAGTGCCACCTACACAGCCCGCTACCAAAACCTGTGGGCTCTCCTTCACCGCAGCCAACGTGAGTAAAACATTTAAACGTGTTAACCATCGCAAGGCTGCCGGCCCAGACGGCATCCCTAGCCGCATCCTCAGAGCATGCGTAGACCATCTGGCTGGTGTGTTTATGGACATATTCAATCAATCCCTATCCCAGTCTGCTGTTCCCACATGCTTCAAGAGGGCCACCATTGTTCCTGTTCCCAAGAAAGCTAAGGTAACTGAGCTAAACGACTATCGCCTCGTAGCACTCACTTCCGTCATCATGAAGTGCTTTGAGAGACTAGTCAAGGATCATATCACCTCCACCCTACCTGACACCCTAGACCCACTCCAATTTGTTTACCGCCCCAATAGGTCCACAGACGACGCAATCGCAATCACACTGCACACTGCCCTATCCCATCTGGACAAGAGGAATACCTATGTAAGAATGTTGTTCATCGACTACAGCTCAGCATTTAACACCATAGTACCCTCCAAACTCATCATTAAGCTCTAGACCCTGGGTCTCGACCCCGCCCTGTGCAACTGGGTCCTGGACTTTCTGACAGGACGTCCCCAGGTGGTGAGGTTACGAAACAATATCTCCACCCGATGATCCTCAACACTGGGGCCCCTTCCTGTACTCCCTGTTCACCCATGACTGCGTGGCCATGCACGCCTCCAACTCAATCATCAAGTTTGCAGACGACACTACAGTGGTAGGCTTGATTACCAACAACGACGAGATGGCCTACAGAGAGGAGGTGAGGGACCTCAGAGTCCCTCACCAACAAAACAAAGGAGATGATAGTGGACTTCAGGAAACAGCAGAGGGAGCACCCCCTTATTCATACCTTTACACTTGTGTGTAAAAGGTAGTAGTTGTGAAATTGCTAGATTACTTGTTAGATATTACTGCATAGTCGGAACTAGAAGCACAAGCATTTCGCTACACTCGCTTTAACATCTGCTAACCATGTGTATGTGAACAATACAATTTGATTTGATTTGTATAGTTAACGTGACTATGCATATATGATCAACAGTCGGTTAGCCAATGTGCGTGAGCACTGGTTGGTCGTGCCAATTGAGGTAGTATGTACATGAACATATAGTTAAAGTGACTATGCATATAAGATAAACAGAGAGTAGCAGCAGCATAAAAGAGGGGTTGGAGGGGGGCACACAATGTAAATAGTCCGGGTAGCCATTTGATTACCTGTTCAGGAGTCTTATGGCTTGGGGGTAAAACCTGTTGAGAAGCCTTTTTGTCCTAGACTTGGCACTCCGGTACCGCTTGCCATGCGGCAGTAGAGAGAACAGTCTATGACTGGGGTGGCTGGGGTCTTTGACAATTTTTAGGGCCTTCCTCTGACACCGCCTGGTTTAGATGTCCTGGATGGCAGGCAGCTTTGCCCCAGTGATGTACTGGGCCGTACGCACTACCCTCTGAAGTGCCTTGTGGTCGGAGGCCGAGCAATTGCCGTACCAGGCAGTGATGCAACCAGTCAGGATACTCTCGATGTTGCAGCTGTAGAACATTTTGAGAATCTGAGGACCCATGACAAATCTTTTTCGTTTCCTGAGGGGGAATAGACTTTATCGTGCCCTCTTCACGACTGTCTTGGTGTGTTTGGACCATTCTAGTTTGTTGTGTCATCTGCAAATTAATGATGGTGTTGGAGTTGTTAGAATGCCACACCTTGAAAGCGGCAGCTCTGCCCTTTAGCTCAGTGCGAATGTTGCCTGTAATCCATGGCTTCTGGTTGGGGTATGTACGTACAGTCACTGTTGGGACAACGTCCTCGATGCACTTATTGATAAAGCCAGTGACTGATGTGGTGTACTCCTCAATGCCATCGGAAGAATTCCGGAACATGTTCCAGTCTGTGATAGCAAAACAGTCCTGTAGTTTAGCATCTGCTTCATCTGACCACTTTTTTATAGACAGAGTCACTGGTGCTTCCTGCTTTCATTTTTGCTTGTAAGCAGGAATCAGGGGGATAGACTTGTGGTCGGATTTACCAAATGGAGGGCGAGGGAGAGCTTTGTACGCGTCTCTGTATGTGGAGTACAGATGATCTACAATTTTTTTCCCTCTGGTTGCACATTTAACATGTTGATAGAAATTTGGTAGAACTGATTTAAGTTTCCCTGCATTGAAGTCTCCGGCCACAAGGAGCGCCGCCTCTGGGTGAGTGGTTTCCTGTTTGCTTATTTCCTTATACAGCTGACTGAGTGCTGTCTTTGTGCCAGCATCTGTCTGTGGTGGTAAATAAACAGCCACGGAAAGTATAGCTGAAAACTCTCTAGGCAAGTAGTGTGGTCTGCAATTTATCACAATATACTTTACTTCAGGTGAGCAAAATCTAGAGACTTCCTTAGATTTCGTGCACCAGCTGTTCTTCATAGACAGAGCAATGGATGCAAAGACTGAACATCCATTATAGTTTTGAAGCTATACCGTGTTTGTTTACTTACGTTTTTAACAAACACTGGAGGAATACAAGTTTGGGTTCTGATGAGGTACGACAGTTGAACTAAGCTCAGTTATATTCTTCAAAAATCAATGGGTATATATAGTATCATTAATTTATAAGTCCAAAATGTATGTAGCAACTGCAGATTCTAGCTTTAATTAAGGTGGAAAACAACCATCAAACCATCAAGGTCACCTAATAATCCCCAGTTTACAATTGGCTCATTCATCCCCCTCCTCTCCCCTGTAACTATTCCCCAGGTTGTTGCTGCAAATGAGAATGTGTTCTCAGTCAACTTACCTGGTCAAATAACAGATAAATAAATCAATACTGTCAAGCGCGATTGTGGGTATGCCACCTGTGTGCCAACTCGTGCCCACCACTGTGATAGAGGTGCTGTTGGGAAAGACTATCTTCACTGAGCCCAAAGACCAACCGTAGTGCAGAATGATCAGATCAAAACTCACTGTGGTTTTATCACAAAATGCTTCCTGATTCCTTGAAAACAAACAAATGCATGGTGGGGGAGCGTGAGGCATCTGAACAGATGCAGAGAGAGCCTGGAGAGGGAGCTGGAAGGCAGCGAGGGACTTTTAGAGAGGAAGCTCTGTCAGTGCAAACAGAAGGTTGGGGAGTGGGAGGGAGAGTGAGAGAGAGAGTATAAGAGGAGGCTGAGGAGCAGAGGGAGGAGTGATGTTAATTGATTGTGCGTCGGGACACGGGAACTTTCACACATTCCTTTTCATCTTCTTCCCTCTCTCTCCTCTCCTCTCTCTACTGTTCCCTAGCCATCCCCTGTGTATCCACGTGTCCTAGAGGAGACCTAACTATCACTAGAGGGTGGTGGAGGTGCCGAGGGATGCTCCGTCAGTCATGGATCCCAGTAATCTAAGATAGTTTGAGCTTTTTCTGTAATAATTTGAGAGAGAGAGAGAGAGGGAGAGAAAGAGAGAGAGAGGGAGAGTGAGAGAGACAGAGAGAGAGAGCGAGAGAGAGAGAGAGAGAGAGAGAGAGAGAGAGAGAGAGAGAGAGAGACAGAGAGAGACACAGACAGAGAGACTGACAGAGAGAGAGAGAGAGAGAGAGAGAGAGAGAGAGACATATGTTTCCCATGCCAATAAAGCCCTGGAATTGAATTGAATTGAGAAAGAAAGGTTTTGTTTGTATCTGAGACAAACAATACAGGTATTAAAGGTCTCTGAGACCAGGTAGACCAGGGCTGCATGGTCTGTCTCAGGAAACCTTGGTCTGTCTCAGGTAGCCTTGGTCTGTCTCAGGTAGCCTTGGTCTATCTCAGGTAGCCTTGGTCTGTCTCAGGTAGCCTTGGTCTGTCTCAGGTAGCCTTGGTCTGTCTCAGATAGCCTTGGTCTATCTCAGGTAGCCTTGGTCTATCTCAGGTATCCTTGGTCTGTCTCAGGTAGCCTTGGTCTGTCTCAGGTAGCCTTGGTCTGTCTCAGGTAGCCTTGGTCTGTCTAAGGTAGCCTTGGTCTATCTCAGGTAGCCTTGGTCTGTCTCAGGTAGCCTTGGTCTGTCTCAGGTAGCCTGGTCTGTCTCAGGTAGTCTGGTCTGTCTCAGGTAGCCTTGGTCTGTCTCAGGTAGCCTTGGTCTATCTCAGGTAGCCTTGGTCTGTCTCAGGTAGCCTTGGTCTGTCTCAGGTAGCCTTGGTCTATCTCAGCTAGCCTTGGTCTATCTCAGGTAGCCTTGGTCTGTCTCAGGTAGCCTTGGTCTGTCTCAGGTAGCCTTGGTCTGTCTCAGGTAGCCTTGGTCTATCTCAGGTAGCCTTGGTCTGTCTCAGGTAGCCTTGGTCTATCTCAGATCGTCTTGGTCTGTCTCAGGTAGCCTGGTCTGTCTCAGGTAGTCTGGTCTGTCTCAGGTAGTCTGGTCTGTCTCAGGTAGCCTTGGTCTGTCTCAGGTAGCCTTGGTCTATCTCAGATAGTCTTGGTCTGTCTCAGGTAGCCTGGTCTGTCTCAGGTAGCCTGGTCTGTCTCAGGTAGCCTGGTCTGTCTCAGGTAGCCTTGGTCTGTGTCAGGTAGCTTTGGTCTGTGTCAGGTAGCTTTGGTCTGTCTCAGGTAGCCTTGGTCTATCTCAGGTATCCTTGGTCTGTCTCAGGTAGCCTTGGTCTGTCTCAGGTAGCCTTGGTCTGTCTCATGTTGCCTTGGTCTGTCTCATGTTACCTTGGTCTGTCTCAGGTAGCCTTGGTCTATGTCAGGTAGCCTTGGTCTGTCTCAGGTAGCCTTGGTCTGTCTCAGGTAGCCTTGGTCTGTCTCAGGTAGCCTTGGTCTGTCTCATGTTGCCTTGGTCTGTCTCATGTTGCCTTGGTCTGTCTCAGGTAGCCTTGGTCTATCTCAGGTAGCCTTGTTCTTCCTCAGGTAGCCTTGGTCTTCATTAGGTAGCCTTGGTCTGTCACAGGTAGCCTTGTTCTTCCTCAGGTAGCCTTGGTCTGTGACTGACCTGGTTTTCCTCAGGTAGTCTGACCTTCTACTGACCTGGGATGGTATCCATAACGCATCAAAAAAGGTCTTAGGAATCTGGTTAAAACCTGTTTTAAGACGAAAATAACTCCCAGTTCAGAGTAGGATTTAGGATGATGTGAAGGTACTGCCCAGACAATCTCTGAGACAGGAATAAAATCAACTCAGCTGGTGTTCTTGACAATTTGAGGTACCGCAAAGGAAAGATAGTGATGACACTTATTGACATTGTTGTAAATTGGGGAATAACCAATACCGATGAGGCATGACCAGACTGTGAACTCTATAGCACTCTTCAGACAACCTCAGTGAATGTGACTGTACATCAAATGTGGAAATTTCCACATGACATAATCAATTTGCCTACTCTTAATTATTGTCTAATACTGTATGTTGGCATAAAAAAAATGTTTAACCAATACTGATGGTTGTAAAAAGCATAATTTTGACAACAATTACCATTATATCAACACACTCGTCACTCCTGTTTAACAACCCTAAATCTCGTTGGCACAGTAGGCATTACAGTAGGCATTACAGTAGGCATCGAGTCATTTGCCGATAATGTTGCATACAACGTATTAAAGGTCTCTGATTGTCATCGAACGCAATCAAAGTTAACATAAACCTTAGATTCCTTCAGTTGCTCAACTTTTAAGGATGCCAAACTTAGACATTTCTTTACTAATGTGATTTTGTACTCCAAATGGATAACTTGAAATAACATGATGTAGGTAATTCAATAATAAATAAAAAATGTGTTTATTTATTAGCCTCGTGGTTATAAGTATGCCTCCTGTGAAATCATTGTCAAAGTGTGAGAGATACTGTTGCATGTAGATCTAGATTATTTACGGATGGATTATATTGACATATCAAAATATTATTTCAACAACTTCAACCACTGACTCCCTGCATTTTTCTAGTATCAAGATGCCTGTTGGTAACTCTTAACTGGTTATGACAGCACATGAGGTCTCCTTAATATCTGTCGACTTGGTGTGTCTCTTATGACTAAAGAGGTTTCATGCATAGCTTTTATTTGACCCATGAGAGTAGGAGTAAAACGTCTCTATTGTTAATATTTACGATCCATTTTCTACTCTGAGACGGTTGGTGGATACGGACCTGTTCCGCCTCAGGTATCCTGACCTGAAAACCATCCATTTTCTACTCTGAGACGGTTGGTGGATACGGGCCTGTTCCGCCTCAGGTATCCTGACCTGAAAACACAACGTAGAAAAAGCAGTTGCTTTGCACCCACATTGTGTAAATACGTAACTCTAACCCTAACGTTAATCCCAATCCTAACCCTAACCTTAACCGTAACTCTAACCTTAACGCTAACCCCAATCCTAACCCTAACCTTAACCATAACTCTAACCCTAACGTTAATCCCAATCCTAACCCTAACCTTAACCATAACTCTAACCCTAACGTTAATCCCAATCCTAACCCTAACCTTAACCGTAACTCTAACCTTAACGCTAACCCCAATGTCAATTCTAACCTTAACCGTAACGCTAACGTTAATCCCAATCGTAACCCTAACCTTAACCGTAACTCTAACCCTAACGTTAATCCCAATCCTAACCCTAACTTTAACCGTAACTCTAACCTTAACGCTAACCCCAATGTCAATTCTAACCTTAACCGTAACGCTAACGTTAATCCCAATCCTAACCCTAACCTTAACCGTAACTCTAACCCTAACGTTAATCCCAATCCTAACCCTAACCTTAACCTTAACTCTAACCTTAACGCTAACCCCTAATGTCAATTGTAACCTTAACCTTAACCGTAACTCTAACCTTAACGCTAACCCTAACGTTAATCCCAACCCTAACCCTAACCTTAACCGTAACTCTAACCTTAACGCTAACCCTAACGTTAATCCCAATCCTAACCTTAACCGTAACTCTAACCTTAACCCTAATGTTAATTCTAACCCTAACCTTAACCATAACTCTAACCCTAACGTTAATCCCAACCCTAACCCTAACCTTAACCATAACTCTAACCCTAACGTTAATCCCCTAAATCTGCCACAGGTTCATCAACCCTTGATTCCAGTAACTCTCATTGTTAACCTTTGGAACCCTCTACTTTACACACGCCTATGACAGATTTGTACATAATGTCAACATACTTGTTTGAATACTCCACTCATGCAGTCGCTGTGAGTTCCTCGCTTTGTGACTCTCTACCAGTTGTGTGCTGCCACAGAATCATTTGAGATAGCCCAGACATGAAGAACAAAGCACAAGCATTAACCACCATTTTAGAGAGTTAAAACCCTAAATATGAGCCCCTTCTAATGAACTTTAAACTGATTGAGAGAAAATACCACTTTAGGTACGTGTGAGGACTTTAATCATGAGGCAAGATTGGAAAACATGCCCTTCAGTGTTTCAGTCTTTTGAAGTCTGCTAGAGAAGATGATCTGAATAAGCCACAAAGAAGTCTGAGTCAGAAATAGCACCCTTCCTTATCTAGTGGACTACTTTTGACCAGAGCCCTATGGCATTTGGGACCCACATAGCTCTAGCCTGTTCTCCCAAGTCTTCTGTCTGATATTTGGCACCATGGTAGTTCTTATAAATGTTTAAAAAATGTGTAATTAAATGAGGATCTCCTCATTTAAGCTGAGTGTGAAGCTCTAAATCCTCTACAACGTTAGCGCTTGAAATAATGAGCGCTTGAAATAATTTACGGGTACAGTAATCACAACCAGTTAGCAAACTAAAACATGTGCCGTAAAAGGGGAAGTTCGACGATTTGCAAATTAAATTGCTAGTGTGTTAGACTTGATTTTGATCTACAGCATTTATTAACCCCAAACTTGAGATTTATTTGGTTTGTTGTACATTTCATGTCATTTACTTTTCCCCTATGTATTCCGTCCACAATGTAGACCCTGACATCGGTGTAAGCTACAGTATCATGTGTTTGAAATTGCGAAAGGAAGGGCATTCGTGTTAATTAAGCATTAAACACTCTGTATGCTCACGTCACGGTAATTACAACTCAGCTTCGAGGCCATCACCTGCATTTAAATGATGATGCGAAATTAAAAACGCTGTACAACCAATGACAACAAACATATTTCACGTAAACGACATTAGGCTACCCCAACGTACCCCAGGGGAATGGATGGACGACTTTAATTTCACGATTACGGATCTAGTGAGTAGTGCAGTCATATTTCTGAGAAAAGACAATGATGTGATTAGGATTCACCGGGTGCCCGGTGTTTGACGACAATGCCGTTTAATAATTATCAGGGCCCTTCTGATTGGCTCCAGGCAGGCTGCTCTCGCTCCAAACAGAAAGACGTATCTCACTGCTTTTCCTCTCATCATACGCCACCACTAAACCACTACCTGACTTCTACCCTTCATCTCCTCCTGTTCCCTCTCTCTTGTTTTCTATGTTTCTACTAGTCTATTTATAGTTGTTTTTCTTGGAATCGCATCAATAAAGGCGAGGACTTTGTGGTACCTGCTTGTTTTTTACACTTCCGTGCTCTCCTCTGAAAATGGTTTGGTAATCAATAGGAATCTCGACATTTCTTCCCTGCCCTTGCGCAGTAGATGTTTGACATTATAAGGGATAAGAACGACCATATAAACATTTTAAAGGACTTCAAGTGTTGATGAAAGGAAATGTTTTGCACATCGCTTTGTTACATTTTTTAATGATGTCATGTGATGAAGTAGATCAACTTTCTCGAGACACTTTCAAGGACATTTCTGATATGTGGAGGAAATTACACACTAGAAATGTTCCCGAAGGATTCCGCCCCATTCTTGACTGAACCTTCCTATTTAGATCACCCATTCTTATATCATTAGTTTAAAATGGGTTTTGGGTTATTGCAGATAATATCATCATCAACCGTGTATTCCATTATAATAGCCTTCTCTGAAAAACAAAGAAACACTCATCAAGTGTTGAGAAAAGAGGGCACAAGAGACAGGGAGGAGATAAGAGACATTTGAAGGGGTAAAAAAATGCCATAAAAGCATATTTGAACAAGGAGACACATCTTACTAGTTCACATCTGTCTTGCATGTGACAACCATAAAATAGAATACAAAAGAAAATAATATAATTGCTTTTATTTTTCCCAGAGGGAAACATCAGTACATGCAGAAATATTTTGTGCCATTGTGTTTCTGTTGAATTTTGTTGAGTACATAAATCCAAAAATGGTTCATTCTGATCCCATAAAACTCCTTGCTGGCTATGATTGACTAGTAACCTCAACAGCCACTGTGTATACTTGTGGTCAGATGTCATCTTAACTTCCAAGCCAGTAGAACTGATGGACCCAACATCATTTTCCTGGAAGCAAATCTGTAAGACCCTGTGATATAATGGGGTGACAGGTAGCCTAGTGGTTAAGAGTGTTGGACTTGTAACCGAAAGGTAAAAATCTGTCGTTTTGTCCCTGAATTGAAAATAAGAATTTGTTCTTAACTGACTTTCCAAGTTAAATAAAGGTAAAATAGTAAATAAAAAATAAAGGGAATCCAGGAGAAAGAATATACTGCGTCCCAAATGGCCCCCTATTCCCTATACAGTGCACTCAAAAGTAGTGCCCTATCAAAGGTATAGGGTACTATTTGGGATGTACCCATAGGGTAGCTGTCTGATTTCCTCGTCTCAGGGTCTACTGTTTGAGCCAAATCACCAAATAAGAGTATTTCATATTCAGACATGGGCAATCACGTTGAACCCCGTCCAGACACAGACTGGTGTCAGGTGCCTGAAAATCTCATTACAGTTAATGATACGTCAAGAGTCCAAATACAGTTCTGTCCCAATGGGCCCTGGTCAAAAGTAGCGCACTGTATAGGGAATAGGGGGCCATTTGGGACGCAGACCATTTTAACCTAGACTTCCCCCCCTTGAAACAGATGAAAGGGCTGACATAGTGTGTGATGAATATTAAGCTATAAACATGCACTCGCTACAGCTTCACATTAAAATAACATATTATATTCCAATTACAGAGTAACTTAATCATGTATGTCTTCTTTTAGATTGTATTGATTGATTTGTCAGGGACCATGTACAATTAAAACAAGAAAAAAAACTGTGGAAAATGCAAACACTGACCCAAGATCAGCGTCTAGGGGCAACACGTCACCCTACTCCACAGTGCATACGACACAATTAGTCACGGTTAATGTTCATGTTCAATCATGTTACCATCTCTCTACCCGAGTGTCAACATATAGTTTGTATAGTGTTATGTGTTTCTATATCTGTTTCTAATCATAGAAATATAATTACAAGAAAGGGCGTAGCCCATCAGAACACAGCAGTTTGACCCTCATGAATACACTCAGTTGTTTTTATGTCTGCGTTTTTACTTTTCTCTCAGGTGAAGTACGGGCGTTTTGCCTTTGTGTGGGATTCGGCGGTGCTGGAGTATATGGCCATCAACGACGAGGACTGCTCCTTCTACACTGTGGGGAGCAATGCACCAGATCGGGGCTACGGCTTCGCCATGCAGCACGGCAGTCCATACAGGGACATCTTCTCCCAGAGGTACAGAATTAAGCAGGGGCGCAACTTTGGTTTTAGAAGTGGGGGGGACATCATATACAGCTCTGGAAAAAATGAAGAGACCACTGCAAAATTATCAGTTTCTCGGGATTTACTATTTATAGGTATGTGTTTGGGTAAAATGAACATTTTTGTTTTATTCTATAAACTACTGACAACATTTCTCCCAAATTCCAAATAAAAATATTGTCATTTAGAGCATTTATTTGCAGAAAAGTGGTCAAAATAATAAAAAAAATATCCAGTGTTGTCAGACCTCGAATAATGCAAAGAATATAAGTTCATATTCATTTTTAAACAACACAATACTAATGTTCAATATTTGGTGGAATAACTTTGATTTTCTATCAAATTCAATGCGTCTTTGCATGCTCCCCACCAGTCTTTCACACTGATGTTGGGTGACTTTATGCCATCCTGTTGCAAAAATTCAAACAGCTTGGCTTTGTTTGATGGCTTGTGACCATCCATATTCTTCTTGATCACATTCCAGAGGTTTTCAATGGGGTTCAGGTCTGGAGATTGGGCTGGACATGACAGGGTCTTGATCTGGTGGTCCTCCATCCACACCTTGATTGACCAGGCTGTGTGTCATGGAGCATTGTCCTGCTGGAAAAAACAATCCTCAGAGTTGGGTAACATTGTCAGAGCAGAAGGAAGCAAGTTTTCTTCCAGGACAACCTTGTACGTGGCTTGATTCATGTGTCCTTCACAAAAACAAATCTGCCCGATTCCTGCCTTGCTGAAGCACCCCCAGATCATCACCGATCCTCCACCAAATTTCAGTCAGTAGTTTCTGGAATAAAACAAAAATGTTAATTTTAACAAAACACATACCTATAAATAGTAAAACCAGAGACACTGATAATTTTGTAGTGGTCTCCAGAGCTGTATATATATATAGATATAAATTTCATTTTTATCCAGACGGATAAACACTCCAAACAGCCTACCCGACCGCTCGGAGGCGTCCTCATGGTCCTAACTCACACTGTTGCCGGCTTTTGTATCACATTAAAATGTTAAAACTGGAGGGGGACAAAAATGCAATTTCAGAATGTGGGGGGGCATGCCCCCTGCTCCCAGTTAAAGTTACGCCCCTGGTATGAAGCATTATAAAGAGTAATAAGTCAAGTCAAGTGCTACCGTACTGTTCTGTGATAAGTCTGCAAGAACCATGCAATACAAGGTGCATACATGCATAACTACACACACACACACACACATTATTCTATCCTTGTGGGGACCTAAAATACATTTTTATTCAAAATCCTATTTTCCCTAACCCCTAACCCTAAACCTTAACCCTTACCATAACCCTAACCTTAACCCTAACTCTAACCTTTACCCGTAACTTTAAACCCTAAACCTAAGCACTATCCCCTTTCCCTAATTCTAACCCTAACCCTAATTGTATCTCTAACCCTAAACCAATGGCCATTTTAGCATAGAAATCTTGGTGGGGCAAAAAAATATAATAATTTTGGGATGCATGCCAGCAAAGCCATTACACAAAACAATACATTAGTTGCACTTTAATGGTGACAAATGATACCCACAACTGTTCTGGCATATATAAAGCTGTTCCTGTAAGAACTGATGCTGGAGTAGAGAGGCAGGTACGGAGATTGAACATTTCATATTGCCAAAGACATGGAACAAGACAGGAACAGCGTCAGAACCGGGTAGCACAATGACATACGACAATTAGTGCAAAAGTGGGGAACAGAGCTGGGGAACAGACAGTTATAGGGGAAGTAACATCAGAAGTGTTTGAGTCCAGGTGAGTCCAATGAATTGCAGATGCGCGTGATGAGGGAAGCAGGTGTGCGTAATGATGGTGGCAGTAGTGCGTAATGCTGGGCAGCCTGGCGCCCTCGAGCGCCAGGGAGGGAGAGTGGGGGCAGGCGTGACAGTCCCGACAGCAGAGTCCCGACAGCAGTCCCAACACCTTACCACTGCTACACCTGGCTATCAGTGGAGCCTTGTCTGGCAGCGAAACCGTTCATTCAGCCTTTTTTTTAAAACATGGTTGATATGGCTGACTTGCTTAAACAAATGTGGTTTCTAATGACAATTGAGGTGTACAAACTATGGCATAAGGGGACGATAAGCGGATGAGAGGCAATCCGTAATTTCGATTAAGACATGAATGAGCGAGCTAGGACATTTGTTTGTTTGTTCAGCACTTTTGAAATGTACAGTGACAGAATTTAGAACATGGGCCGTTCTTGCCGTGTTCTCCCTGTACACCAAGTCAGAACCGTAGGATAAATAAAGGGGGCATATAAGCAGACAATGACAACTCTTACAATATTCTATTATTACATTTCTCTAAAACAGGTTATAGGCTACAGAACAGTAGGCAAAATTAAGAGGGGAAAATAGACCAAATTACTAGGCTGAAGCACATGGGCTACGAACAGCTTACCACACAACATACACTGTACTACACAACAAGTCAGATTTCGCAGTTCCAAGTTTACAGTTGTTTTGAGTGCGGCACAAATCATGCTTCACTGACAGCATGGTCAATGTTGAATGTTTATCATTTTCAATTTAGAAAAGAGACCCTTAATCCCAGACTTGGGACTACACAACCACTCCACTGAATAGCAGGCTAGTGATTTCTTTGCAATGCTTGCAGTTAGTCACTGATTCCTTCATAATCACTCATTGTTGAATTTGTTGTGTAATGTTTCTGTCCAATGGCCGATGAGCACCGATACGTTTTATCTATAATTTATCTTCATATGACAAGGATTAAAAAGGATTTGCCAGTAGATTGTTGACTTAATTCAGGATGATGACTGCTAGCTAAGATTTTGAAAGTAATCTTAGCAGTCCAAAGCTAGCAGTCCAATCAAAGCAACTATATATATAAAACGTTATTAGAATTATGTCAATCTGTGCCCAATGACCTTGAGCATTCTTGGATGGGTACTTCTAATGTAACTCTATGGCAGCATCCAAGAGGCTTGAATTTTTAAGTTCAACCCTTAAACTTGGTTGTGACGTAGTGTCCCCATGAGTTACATAAGACTGAGCCAATCACAGCGCAATTAGAGAATATTACCAACCCCTACCGCTCCGTATTTTCCTGCCCCACCTACCTGAATGATGGGTTGCCACTGCACTAAACCTAACCAGTATGTTTAAAATAGCCTTTCTCCTAATGTTCCTTGTTTTTTACACACACAGTTTTGAGAAAGATTTAGGCAGATCGGATTTTGTCAACTGCTGTATGGCGTTTTAGTGAAATGTCACCTTCTGTTATTCATTCAGCGGACTGGAGTTTGATCCAGTCCATTTGTGAAAGGACTTTTGTGGAAGGACATAAAATGTGGTGATGGGATTATAGGTGGTTGTTAGATTGACAAAGTACACTAAGACAAAATGCCAAATCCCTTCTCTATTAGACATTTCCTTTGAGATTACTGACAAAGGCATGTAGTAAAACTCAATCATTCTGACATGCTCAAGTGTCCCACTCACCTTTAATGCTGTGCAGCTGCACTGAGAATGACATTTGGCTACATTTGTTTTAATTTCTAGACACACGCGCGCGCATCTGCCTGTTTTTGTGCATGCGTGCTTCTGCATGCTCCTGTGTGTGAGTGTGTGTGTGTGTATATGCGTGCCCTGTTGTATTCGTGTGTGCCAGCGTGTGAGTCAGTGTTCATTCCATTTAGACCACTTTATCTATTGATGCACAAAACTGCTGAATATTTGTACCAATTTGTAAGTCGCTCTGGATAAGAGCGTCTGCTAAATGACTTAAATGTAAATGTAAATGTAGTTATGAAAGTAAACAAGTTATTAATTGACTGTCCTATTTAATTCCTTGTCATTATTTCCAGGACAGCTCCTGGGGAGCACTTCCCAAACTCATTTTCATAAAACAGTGTTGCCTATGGTTCCTGCAACAATGCAAGGTAAATTACGGAGACAAAATTGTTGAGGAAAACATGTTTTTATCCAGACTTCAAGTCAATGAAGCACAAAGCTGAAATTATGGAGAAATTGTATTTGTCTCCCAGTAGTGGCAATGTAATGTTTCACTCTTTATGGTGTCCCCCACTATTATCACAAATAAATGTATCTCCATGCGTTGCCTCATTCGAAGCGCAAGGAGATTTATTTAGCTGTTCGCTCTGTGGCAGAGGAGAAGTCCATTTGAAGTTTTGCTGTGTGTGGGGATCATGTGGGGCTTGGAAATGGCATCAGTATTCATTATCAAACTGTGTCAACATTTTCTCAACTATTGGTATTTCAAAGCGTGGAATGGGATAGCTTGGGGTAGACATTGCTTTTGAATAAAAACAAGGGCATCTCCAAGGCTTTCGTTGGCCTTCTCAATCAGAACCTCATGTCCTGGAAAGAAAACAGAGGCTCCGTAATCAAATATCTCCAAGCAATCGGTCGAAAGACAAATAGTCAGTGATTCATGTCTAATTGGAGAGGGAACCTGTGGATTTTAGAAGTCCGCTGTTTTTTGGAGAGGGAACCTGTGGATTTTGAAGTGCACTGCGTATTGCTTCTGTCTCCTGTGTACTCACAGTGTTCCGAGTTTGCAATTCCCTGAGGATTATTAAGAGAAATGTGTGCGTGTGTGTGTGTGTCAAGGACAGTTTGCCTTTGATAGAGTATTGCCATTCCATACCTCATTCCAAATGACTTGTAGATGACTGGTAGATTCAAACAACCAAGGAAACAGTTCCAAGACAGCCTTCCTGATATTTTTACTGGAGAGTGTGAGTCACCAGGCCACTGCACTGTGATGTGTATATATAATCTGCTGGACTGGTAAGGATGTGTGTTACCCAGACTGGTAAGGATGTGTGGTACCCAGACTGGTAAGGATGTGTGTTACCCAGACTGGTAAGGGTGTGTGGTACCCAGACTGGTAAGGATGTGTGGTACCCAGACTGGTAAGGGTGTGTGGTACCCAGACTGGTAAGGGTGTGTGGTACCCAGACTGGTAAGGGTGTGTGGTACCCAGACTGGTAAGGGTGTGTGGTACCCAGACTGGTAAGGGTGTGTGTTACCCAGACTGGTAAGGGTGTGTGTTACCCAGACTGGTAAGGATGTGTGGTGCCCAGACTGGTAAGGATGTGTGGTGCCCAGACTGGTAAGGGTGTGTGGTGCCCAGACTGGTAAGGGTGTGTGGTGCCCAGACTGGTAAGGATGTGTGGTACCCAGACTGGTAAGGATGTGTGGTACCCAGACTGGTAAGGATGTGTGGTACCCAGACTGGTAAGGATGTGTGGTACCCAGACTGGTAAGAATGCGTATATATAATCTGCTGGACTGGTAAGGATGTTTGGTACCCAGACTGGTAAGGGTGTGTGGTACCCAGACTGGTAAGGGTGTGTGGTACCCAGACTGGTAAGTACCCAGACTGTGTGGTACCCAGACTGGTAAGGATGTGTGTTACCCAGACTGGTAAGGGTGTGTGGTGCCCAGACTGGTAGGGTGTGTGTTACCCAGACTGGTAAGGATGTGTGTTACCCAGACTGTTGCCCAGACTGGTAAGGATGTGTGGTGCCCAGACTGGTAGGGTGTGTGGTGCCCAGACTGGTAAGGTGTGTTACCCAGACTGGTAAGGGTGTGTGTTACCCAGACTGGTACCCAGGGTGTGTGTTACCCAGACTGGTAAGGGTGTGTGTTACCCAGACTGGTAAGGGTGTGTGTTACCCAGACTGGTAAGGGTGTGTGTTACCCAGACTGGTAAGGGTGTGTGTTACCCAGACTGGTAAGGGTGTGTGGTACCCAGACTGGTAAGGATGTGTGGTACCCAGACTGGTAAGGATGTGTGTTACCCAGACTGGTAAGGGTGTGTGGTGCCCAGACTGGTTGACTGGTAAGGATGTGTGTTACCCAGACTGGTAAGGGTGTGTGTTACCCAGACTGGTAAGGGTGTGTGGTGCCCAGACTGGTAAGGGTGTGTGTTGCCCAGACTGGTAAGGATGTGTGGTGCCCAGACTGGTAAGGGTGTGTGGTGCCCAGACTGGTAAGTGTGTGTGTTACCCAGACTGGTAAGGGTGTGTGTTACCCAGACTGGTAAGGATGTGTGTTACCCAGACTGGTAAGGGTGTGTGTTACCCAGACTGGTAAGGATGTGTGTTACCCAGACTGGTAAGGGTGTGTGGTACCCAGACTGGTAAGGGTGTGTGGTACCCAGACTGGTAAGGATGTGTGGTACCCAGACTGGTAACGATGTGTGGTACCCAGACTGGTAAAGGTGTGTGGTACCCAGACTGGTAAAGGTGTGTGGTACCCAGACTGGTAAAGATGTGTGGTACCCAGACTGTTAATGATGTGTCGTACCCAGACTGGTAATGATGTGTGGTACCCAGACTGGTAATGACGTAGTGTAGACAGAATAGAAATGACGTAGTGTAGACAGACTAGTAATGATGTAGTGTAGACAGAGTGGTAATGACATAGTGTAGACAGAGTGGTAATGACAGTGTAGAAAGAGTGGTAATGACAGTGTAGACAGAGTGGTAATGACAGTGTAGACAGACTAGTAATGATGTAGTGTAGACAGAGTGGTAATGACATAGTGTAGACAGAGTGGTAATGACAGTGTAGACAGAGTGGTAATGACATAGTGTAGACAGAGTGTAAATGACATAGTGTAGACAGAGTGGTAATGCCATAGTGTAGACAGAGTGGTAATGACAGTGTAGACAGAGTGGTAATGACAGTGTAGACAGAGTGGTAATGACAGTGTAGACAGACTAGTAATGACATAGTGTAGACAGAGTGGTAATGACATAGTGTAGACAGAGTGTAAATGACATAGTGTAGACAGAGTGGTAATGCCATAGTGTAGACAGAGTGGTAATGACAGTGTAGACAGAGTGGTAATGACAGTGTAGACAGAGTGGTAATGACAGTGTAGACAGACTAGTAATGACATAGTGTAGACAGAGTGGTAATGACAGTGTAGACAGAGTGGTAATGACAGGGTAGACAGAGTGGTAATGACAGTGTAGACAGAGTGGTAATGACAGTGTAGACATAGTGGTAATGACATAGTGTAGACATAGTGGTAATGACATAGTGTAGACAGAGTGGTAATGACGCAGTGTAGACAGAGTGGTAATGACGCAGTGTAGACAGAGTGGTAATGACGCAGTGTAGACAGAGTGGTAATGACGCAGTGTAGACAGAGTGGTAATGATGTAGTGTAGACAGAGTGGTAATGCTTGTTTTCAGGGGTTAGATCAGAATGACTGATTTCAGGTGAGAACCCCTCAGAGCCTTGTTCTTTCTGGTGAACAGCACACACACACAAACACACACACAGTCTTGTACAGCTAACCTTGTGGGGACACACAATTCAGTCTCATTCAAAATCCTATTTTCCCTAAACCTAAGTCTAACCTGTACTCTTACCTTAACCTTAAACCAAAAACCTCATCTTAAAAGTGACACCCCATCCCGGAACCAGGAGCGTAATCATCGACCGACACTAATTAGCATAACGCAACGGACATAAATATTACTAGAAAATATTCCTATTCATGAAAATCAGAAGTGAAATATATTGAGACACAGTTTAGCCTTTTGTTAATCACCCTGTCATCTCAGATTTTCAAAATATGCTTTACAGCCAAAGCAAGACAAGTATTTGTGGAAGTTTATCGATAGCCTAGCATAGCATTATGTCCAACTAGCAGCAGGTAACTTGGTCACGAAAATCAGAAAAGCAATCAAATTAAATAGTTTACCTTTGATGAGCTTCGGATGTTTTCAGTCACGAGACTCCCAGTTAGATAGCCAATATTATTTTTGTAGGCGAAATAGCTCCGTTTGTTCTTCACGTTTGGCTGAGAAATCGACCTGAAATTGCGGTCACGACAACGCCGAAAAAATATTCCAAATTAGCTCCATAATATCGACAGAAACATGGCAAACGTTGTTTATAATCAATCCTCAAGGTGTTTTTTAAATATCTATTCGATAATATATCCACCGAGACAATTGGTTTTTCAGTAAGACCGATTGGAAAAATGGCTACCCCTGTATTTTACGCGAGAATCACTCAGAGCCATCAGGTGACCACTTGCACAATGTAGCCGCTTACGGGTATTCTTCAACATAAAGGCGTAAAACTACGTCACAATGCTGTAGACACCTTGGGGAATACGTAGAAAAAGTAATCTGGTTGATAGCCCATTCACTGCTCAATAGGAAGTTGGAACGCAGAGCTTTCAAAACATGAGGCACTTCCGGATTGGATTTTTCTCAGGCTTTCGCCTGCAATATCAGTTCTGTTATACTCACAGACAATATTTTTACAGTTTTGGAAACTTTAGAGTGTTTTCTATCCTAAGCTGTCAATTATATGCATATTCTAGCATCTTGTCCTGACAAAATATCCTGTTTACTTTGGGAACGTTATTTTTCAAAAAATGAAAATACTGCCCCCTAGTCACAAGAGGTTAAACCAAAAACCTTAACCCTAAGGTTAAGGGGCGGCATGGTAGCCTAGTGGTTAGAGCGTTGGACTAGCTCCTAACCTTAATCCTAACACTAATTCTAACCTTAACCAAAATTCTAACCTTAACCCTAGCTCCTAACCCGTACTCTAATTCTAACCGTAACCCTAAACCCCTAGAAACAGTTTTTGACTTTATGGCGATTAACAAAATACCGCCAGTTGGTCAAATGTTTGTTTACTAATATTGTGAATAGTTAAACACGTCCACACACACACACAGGTCCACACACACACACACACAGACACACACAGACACACACACACACAAACACACACACACAGACACACAAACGTGCACACACGCCCACGCACACACGCACACACTCAGGGGCTGTAGGAGACACATGACAGCTGTAGATTCATATGCCTTCGTCTCTAATGTCTTTAGTGCTTACGCAGTACTGTGGAACGGTGCAGCAAGCCATGGCTCATAATGGCCTTTCATTTTTCATTGTTGTGGCGGCGACGACGGAGTCCTCCTTGGTGCTATCATTTGGCTTGTTTGTCACAGGATGAATAAACTGTTTACTCCAACCAGACTGTAGAGTTTTAAAGCACAGTCTGGCTCAATTAGTAAAGTGCTGTGTAGCAGGACACACTGAAGTAGAATCAGTGGTTAAGGAAAGTGTAAGGCCTCCACTCTAGTGGCACCTAGTACAATGCAGGCATCAACCACATTCATTACATTGCCTAAAGAGTAGGGAATGCTTGGCCAGGAGCCTCTTACTTTAATTGTTTAAGAATTCTAGAATCGGTGTGGGTGGAACGCTCCCAAAGTGGATGTGTTATTGATCCCTAGTGATGGTATTCCGCCACCAGTGGCACTGTGACAGCTTTCTTCTTCGAACTTGAGGGCCCGCGTCCTGTGTGTTCCAACAATGGCATCGGGGGTTGCTTTTCTGGTTTGTGGAAATGACTCCATTTTGAAGTGAGGCTCTACTGTGGCTACAGATAAAAAGGGGTTGACACCTGACATTTATGTTAATTTCCCATCATCTGGAACAGTGACAGAGCTGTCACTTAAAGTCCAATGCATCAAGATGAGAAAATATCCCGCCCTGAAACTGACATTAAAGCTCATAAGTGGGACTTAATGACTGAGTGGTTGACGTTTATGCTATCAGAGATTTTCCTCAGTAGTTTTCTTTTTTCCAGTACATGGCTCGCGCCACTGTCAAGACACATTTGCAAGTATAATTAAGATGACTTTTATGTTATGGGCTCCCAAATGGCACAGCGGTCTAAGGCACTGCATCTCAGTGCTAGAGGCATCAGTACAGACACCGGTTCGATTCCAGGCTGTATCATAAATACAGTCAATAAGAGACAAGGAAGACAGTCAGTAAGAGACAATAAATATATTTGAGAGACAATAAAGACAGTCAACAAGACACAATTAATAGACAATAAAGACAGTCATTGAGAGACAGTCAACAAGACACAGTAAAGACAGTCATTGAGAGACAGGCAACAAGACACAATAAAGACAGTCAATGAGAGACAATAAAGACAGTGAATTATAGTAGAAAAAAAGTCAGTCCACGTGTGGTCCATAATGATTCTGTTCACTATTGGCTACAGTATCAACTATACTGCCTGCTGGACCAACTAGTGATTGTCATTCAGAAGCCTTATTGCCACTGGGGAAAAAGATTGTTTGGGTCTATTATTTTCATGCCCTCTAACAACCTGGTGCCCTCTAACAACCTGGTGCCCTCTAACACCCTGGTGCCCTCTAACACCCTGGTGCCCTCTAACACCCTGGTGCCCTCTAACACCCTGGTGCCCTGTAACACCCTGGTGCCCTCTAACAACCTGGTGCCCTCTAACAACCTGGTGCCCTCTAACACCCTGGTGCCCTCTAACACCCTGGTGCCCTGTAACACCCTGGTGCCCTATAACACCCTGGTGCCCTCTAACACCCTGGTGCCCTCTAACAACCTGGTGCCCTCTAACACCCTGGTGCCCTCTAACACCCTGGTGCCCTGTAACACCCTGGTGCCCTATAACACCCTGGTGCCCTGTAACACTCTGGTGCCCTGTAACACCCTGGTGCCCGGTAACACCCTGGTGCCCTGTAACACCCTGGTGCCCTGTAACACCCTGGTGCCCTGTAACACCCTGGTGCCCTGTAACACTCTGGTGCCCTGTAACACTCTGGTGCCCTGTAACACTCTGGTGCCCTGTAACACCCTGGTGCCCGGTAACACCCTGGTGCCCTGTAACACCCTGGTGCCCTGTAACACCCTGGTGCCCTATAACACCCTGGTGCCCGGTAACACCCTGGCGCCCTGTAACACCCTGGCGCCTTGTAACACCCTGGCGCCCGGTAACACCCTGGCGCCCGGTAACACCCTGGCGCCCGGTAACACCCTGGCGCCCTGTAACACCCTGGCGCCCTGTAACATTCTGGTGCCCTGTAACACCCTGGTGCCCTGTAACACCCTGGCGCCCTGTAACACCCTGGCGCCCTGTAACATTCTGGTGCCCTGTAACACCCTGGTGCCCTGTAACACCCTGGTGCCCTGTAACACTCTGGTGCCCTGTAACACCCTGGCGCCCTGTAACACCCTGGCGCCCTGTAACATTCTGGTGCCCTGTAACACCCTGGTGCCCTGTAACACTCTGGTGCCCTGTAACACTCTGGTGCCCTGTAACACTCTGGTGCCCTGTAACACTCTGGTCCCTGGTAACATTCTGGTGCCCGGTAACATCGCCCCTTAGGGACATAGAACAAATTCCTGGTCTATAGGATGTCTGGGGTGTGGAGTCCATGAGTATGTAATGAAGCAATTTGCCTGTGAATATGACACTAGACCCCGGATTTATAAATGTGTGTGTGTGTGTGTGTGTGTGTGTGTGTGTGTGTGTGTGTGTGTGTGTGTGCTGTTGTGTTCAACTGAAATGTAGCATCTCTAAATGAGTCGTTTTGTCTGGCACTCAGACATTATTATTTGTTTGCATCAAACAGGATTTTTTTTTTAAAGATGATCCCTTTTTTTCCCCTTATTTTTTTCTTGCCCTCCCTTTAGTCTTATCAAGTAGGGTAGTTTGTCTGCCACTGTCAGAGCCATCTAATAACATGTGATTATTTCTGCTGCGGTCGGTTGCCACGGCAACAGCTCCAGCAGTCCTCACTAATGGCTATGCAGAGCCCTGGAGGCAGATATGCTGGCTAGTAAAGACATACAGACGGAACTGGCTGACTGGGGGAGCAACAAACACATTTACATCCCACCACCCCCTACAATAGACTGCATACAGTACATGCTGTGACATTAGATTCCTTTCCTGGAACAGGTGATGTATAACACAGAACTCCTTGGCAAGGCCTTGATGTCATGAAGTGTGTGTGTGTGTGTGTGTGTGTGTGTGTGTGTGTGTGTGTGTGTGTGTGTGTGTGTGTGTGTGTGTGTGTGTGTGTGTGTGTGTGTGTGTGTGTGTGTGTGTGTGTGTGTGTGTGTGTGTGTGTGTGTGTTGTCACCAGAGGGCATGAGTGAGAATGATTAGGCCATTACAATGGGTTATGGACCAGAGCTAGGTGACTATTCAGAGTTATATACTGTATGGGTTATGGACCAGAGCTAGGTGACTGTTCAGAGTTATATACTGTATGGGTTATGGACCAGAGCTAGGTGACTATTCAGAGTTATATACTGTATGGGTTATGGACCAGAGCTAGGTGACTGTTCAGAGTTATATACTGTATGGGTTATGGACCAGAGCTAGGTGACTATTCAGAGTTATCTGTGGGTTATGGACCAGAGCTAGTTGACTATACAGAGTTATCTGTGGGTTATGGACCAGAGCTAGGTGACTATTCAGAGTTATCTGTGGGTTATGGACAAGAGCTAGGTGACTATACAGAGTTATCTGTGGGTTATGGACCAGAGCTAGGTGACTATTCACGGTTATCTGTGGGTTATGGACCAGAGCTAGGTGACTATTCAGAGTTATATACTGTATGGGTTATGGACCAGATCTAGGTGACTATTCAGAGTTATATACTGTATGGGTTATGGACCAGAGCTAGGTGACTATTCAGAGTTATATACTGTATGGGTTATGGACCAGAGCTAGTTGACTATACAGAGTTATATACTGTATGGGTTATGGACCAGATCTAGGTGACTATTCAGAGTTATCTGTGGGTTATGGACCAGAGCTAGGTGACTATTCACGGTTATCTGTGGGTTATGGACCAGAGCTAGGTGACTATTCACGGTTATCTGTGGGTTATGGACCAGAGCTAGGTGACTATTCACAGTTATCTGTGCCTTTAAAAAGTATATGTCCTTGAGCTGTTTTGTGTTGGACCCCAGGAAGAGTAGCTGCTGCTTTTGCAACAGCTAATGGAGATCCTAATAAAATAACAAAAAATATAGGGCTCAGGTCATGGAGAACCTGAAAGAGGAAAACACCAACCTACTGCACTCACACATGCACACAAACACAGCCCTTGACCCAGTCCCTGACCTGACCCAGTTCCTGGTCCAGACCCAGTTCCTGACCCAAAGCATTGAGAGTGGCAATGCTTTAATTATTACAGTATGTACAGGCTCAGACAAGCCATCCTTCCATCCCTCAATCATGGGTGGTTGTTAATAAACTCAAGGCTCATTGGTCTCAATGAGCAGAGACCCTTCAGAGTTATAATTCATTAAGAACACATGGTGTTCATTTGTTTGAGCAGCAGCTGTTCAGATTGTCAAGGTCATAAAGGTTGTCAGGCGCCCTTATATACCGTTCACCATCAATGATCTTCTGTCCCACGGCTGCTGTTGCTAGCCTCTCGAGACAGACGGTGATCAATAGACACTATTGGCTATTAAAGTGAGAATACAAAATGGTGGATTTGTAAAGTCGGGCCTGTACCCAGGCTTCGTAATTTCTCTCCTTTTCCAAATGATTAGTTATCACAGGCCCAACAGCATCAAATGGATTTTTATTTCAGAAGAAGAACTGAGGGAAGGAAAAAGGCACATGGAGACAGTATAATTGGGGTGTGGAGGGAGGAGGAGGAGACTCCTCTTTTGTATTGCCTGTGTTGACTCATGGTAGCTCAAATGAAACACAAATTGTGTCAGAAGAAGAAAAAAGACTGACTGTTTGGACGTCACTGTGCTGTGAGTAGACTAGACTGGCTTTGAATGAATAGAAGACTGAGCTCAGTCGTAGCTGTGAGTAGACTAGACTGGCTTTGAATGCATAGAAGAGCTCGTAGTAGACTAGACTGGCTTTGAATGCATAGAAGACTGAGCTCAGTCGTAGAGTAGACTAGACTGGCTTTGAATGAATAGAAGACTGAGCTCAGTCGTAGCTGTGAGTAGACTAGACTGGCTTTGAATGAATAGAAGACTGAGCTCAGTCGTAGCTGTGAGTAGACTAGACTGGCTTTGAATGCATAGAAGACTGAGCTCAGTCGTAGCTGTGAGTAGACTAGACTGGCTTTGAATGCATAGAAGACTGAGCTCAGTCGTAGCTGTGATTAGATAAACGATATGTAATGTGAAAGGGACCATGTCTTACTCCGTGTCTGCTACATGAGTAACTTGATGTGATATCTGTTCTTGATCAAAATATTGCAATACAAGGAGCAACATTTCCACAGCAATAAAACATGCTGAATTTTTGGGGGACAAAATGATCATATTATTCACGACACTTGCAGCGGGATTAGTCTCCAAATCTCTCTTTCCAATATCCATGAATAGGCAGGAATAATATAAGCTTATCCTATTGCTGTAAAGTATCACTAGCTCTGGTCCAGGGCATTAGTGCACAACATATCCATTGGAGGAACGTGCACTAACGCCCTGGACCAGAGCTAGAAAACCACAAACATCATCATGCCACCTAGGAGGCTCAGCAGCATATATCCCCTGGCTGGTGAAAGCAGAGGGTTTTTCTAATGGGCATGTCAATGGTAAACATTTGATCTTACACATAAAGGGGTGAGACTGGGCAGAGCACTGAGATTACAATTAGTGCATGACGGCAGTGATAAACGTCTATGCTTTCAGGGCAGCTGTGTTACAGTGATAAACGTCTATGCTTTCAGGGCAGCTGTGTTAGTGATAAACGACTATGCTTTCAGGGCAGCTGTGTTAGTGATAAACAACTATGCTTTCAGGGCAGCTGTGTTGTGATAAATGACTATGCTTTCAGGGCAGCTGTGTTAGTGATCAGCGACTATGCTTTCAGGGCAGCTGTGTTACAGTGAGACTATGCTTTCAGGGCAGCTGTGTTACAGTGATAGAAGACTATGCTTTCAGGGCAGCTGTGTTACAGTGATAACGACTATGCTTTCAGGGCAGCTGTGTTACAGTGATAAACGACTATGCTTTCAGGGCAGCTGTGTTACAGTGATAAGCGACTATGCTTTCAGGGCAGCTGTGTTAGTGATCGACTATGCTTTCAGGGTATTAGACTATGCTTTCAAGGCAGCTGTGTTAGTGATAAACGACTATGCTTTCAGGGCAGCTGTGTTAGTGATAAGGGACTATGCTTTCAGGGCAGCTGTGTTAGTGATAAGCGACTATGCTTTCAGGGCAGCTGTGTTAGTGATAGACTATGCTTTCAGGGCAGCTATGTTAGTGATAAGCGACTATGCTTTCAGGGCAGCTGTGTTACAGTGACGACTATGCTTTCAGGGCAGCTGTGTTACAGTGATAAACGACTATGCTTTCAGGGCAGCTGTGTTACAGTGATAAACGATTATGCTTTCAGGGCAGCTGTGTTACAGTGATAAGCGACTATGCTTTCAGGGCAGCTGTGTTTGTGATAAACGACTATGCTTTCAGGGCAGCTGTGTTAGTGATAAACGACTATGCTTTCAGGGCAGCTGTGTTACAGTGATAAACGACTATGCTTTCAGGGCAGCTGTGTTAGTGATAAACGACTATGCTTTCAAGCTGTGTTAGTGATGCGACTATGCTTTCAGGGCAGCTGTGTTAGTGATAAGCGACTATGCTTTCAGGGCAGCCACAGTGATAAACAACTATGCTTTCAGGGCAGCTGTGCAGTGATAAACGACTATGCTTTGGGCAGCTCCAAAAGTGATCTATGCTTTCAGGGCAGCTGTGTTAC